>NW_003314350.1:569460-781059 GCF_000143415.4 Selaginella moellendorffii
ATTCTATTTCTTCCTATCATCCTGAATTTTTATCAACGGGATAAGTCGCCACGATCGCGAGCATACTGAAAACATTTGGGGCCGCGCAGATAATCCTCGATTCCTTGAGTGGCAAGGTCTCGTTCAAGGAGTATGGCAATCAAAGATTTATCGAGGCCCCGAGCAAGGACGAGCTCGAATCGATGAAGGCCGCAAGGAAGCCTTGCAGCTGGATGGAGAAAACAAAAGACATTTTTTCTTTGGTTAGAGGCAGAGAAATAAATTTTTGGAATTTGGAGTGAAAACTTCGAGAACGAAGATGCGAGGGTTGGAACTGCCAGAAATTTGATGAGAATCAGCTAAAAGAGACTCATCAAGCTTTTGAGAGAAAGTTGTCACTTGTCACCATGTTTGCGATTCATATACTGTTTACACGGTCTGGTGTTCACGGGGAATTTTATTGCACAGCTCAAGCTCCTGAGCTTCCAAGTTTGTTCTAATGAGCTTCTCGAAGACCTGGTTTTTAAAACCCTTTTTCCTCACATTGACGTTAGCAAACTCTGTGGAAGGAGGAGGAAAGAAAACGACCTTAGAGCTACGGTTCCCAGTGGAGGCTTATTTTGTGGCGATTAGTACCGATGCTTTCTTTTGTCATCTCTCTCACTATGCAGGACAAGGGATTGATGATCGCCGCGTCGTTCTATCCTTCTAGCTCTTCGTTTTTTTTCCCTTTATCCTTTTCTTTCCTGGGAAGGTGATAGAAGCTCTTGCGATTATTCCTTGCCACAAGCTCTCATCACTTGGTTGAGTGTTTTCTCTCTTGTTTTTGTTTCGTTGGATTAACACAAGACCGTGACATGCGAATAACTCCAGTGACACGTCTGTGATGCGTAAAAGTCACGATCTTTACTTCACTGAAGCTCCAGCGCTCTCTCTAAAAGATTTCGCGACTTGTGATCTCGTCGAGGATGCACCAAAGCATTCGAACGAGCAAAGCTCCAAAAAACTCTTAGGTGAGATCGACAAAGAGTGCTGGAAAGAATTTGTTTTTCATTTCCCCTTTTGCTTTCTGGCTGACAGGCATTGAAAATCGCGAGCAAAGCAACAAAGGCATCGATTCTTTCACTGCTAGAAACCATCCAGCTTCGAAGAAGAAAGATGGCCCTCCCAGTCCCCAAGAGCCATCGATTCTATCCGGTTCTTCCCATGTTTCTACGCTTCCTGTACCGATCTTCGGTCGTCAATGGACAGCTCGAGCAGTAATAGTATCTCGCGTAGCTGCTACATGACGTTTTAAAATCCTGCGAGCGTTTTCAAAGGTCAATAAGAGAGCGAGAGATTGATTGATACGAAACAATATATAAAGTCAAGGGAAGCAGCAGTAGCGCGTACCTTTCCGGCTGACATTGCTTGCCACGAAGACAAGCTGCTGTTGCTATCTTGCTGCTGCTTTTCTTCTATTTGCTTTTGAAACTCTGCCTTCTCTTCTTCCTGGCAAGGAGAGAATGAGGATTTGCGCGCAAGGCAACAACACGAACCATTATTCTTTGTTGATCAGCAAACCAAGGTGCCAGGTTGCTTGGCAGCTTGACAATATCCTCGTCAAACAGCTCCAAGAACTGCTCGTTTGCGTAATGCGCTTTGTTCCCCGCGTAGCGTCTATACTGCCAGAGAGTGCTTCCAATTCAGGAACTTTGAGTAGAAATAGTAGAGAAACTTGCTCACCTCCTCTATAATTGATGTCAAATTCCACTTTTGTAGCCTCCTTAAGCAGCCGACAAAGGTTCCAGTTTGCTGAATCCCGGAGCTGAGACCCAACGAAGATGAATGATGAGCTTAAGACCATGGAGTGTAAAGGAACTTACGAGCATGTAACCATGATAGGATACATGGAATCGTCCAAAACAATTTCCAACGCGTCCTTCATCATGTTTTCGCTCACTGGTTTCCACGAGGCGGGCTTTCCCTCTCGCGCCCCTAGATGAATCTGTTGGCAATACCAATAAAAATCGTAAGTGATCGTCGGCCCAAAGCAAACTAACACAGGAAACAAAAGAAAAAGGCCAAAGAGAGAGAATGAAAAAAGAGAATATGAGAGAGAGAGAGCCTGCTTACCAAATTCACGGCTGACTGCTGGAGAAACGTCCCAATGACAGGACAAAGTGGCTCGGGAGAGAGATGCAGCAACGTCTTGAGATGGAGATTGGAGACAAAGGCGAGGCTGTGAACTTTGAGGGCGCTGGCTCTGTAAATTCCTGGCTCCACAATACCATAGTTCTCTGGAATGCTCATCACGGCCAGCGGAGCGGCTGAAGTAGAACTGCCATTTGAGACAACCATCATATCTGTGTGTGACCAGTTCTCCCTTTCAGAATCTCAGCGGGGATCCAACCTCGCCGGAATCCAAAAGAGGAAGATCCACTTAATCCTCTTGCGGTGAAGATCCACTTAATCCTCTTACCGTGCGCGAAGGTAAAAGAGCGCTTACACCTGTAGAGCCTTTGTGGCGGCAGAAGACCAGGCAATCAGCGTTTTATTCGACGACGCAAAAGGGTTAAAGGGAAACCATAAAGAAAAAAACGCAGCCATGTACCACGATCAGGAATCTGTTCCCGTTTGTAGTTTAGCTCCGCGTGGTCCCACTCGGCGGAACATCTCAGCATCACAAAATTGCCAGGTTCCTTATCCAGTAACACAAAACAACTTCTCCTCTGTGCCACAGAAAAGAAGATTGAATCAGGCAAAGCATCGAAAAATTTTCCAGGTGAACCACCAGAGTTACATACCTGACTTATCCAATAGAGGTCACATGAATGGAGTGATCCACAGATCCTGTAACATATGTGTCAAGATGGGGGTGCCAGTCTACTGAGGTTACTGGACCCTTGTGTTCTAGGCTTTTTAAAGCTTTTGGCCTCCCTCTGCCAAACTGCAACACGCCACCCACTGGTTTAGATTTCGGAAGTAAAGTCTAAAATGATGCTTACATTGATCAAAGGTGCGTATAGATTGTTTGAAGTCAGCAGCAAGCTGTTCCCATGAGAAGCTAGAGCCATTTCGTGCCGCGGCAACTTTAAGTCATCCGCACTCGTGAACCTTGACAAAATTACAAAATCAATCACGGAAGTCATAAAGTGACATTTCTTACTTGCTTGCATCGTATGATTGAAGAACTTGGCCTTGATTATGCAAACTCCATTCAAACACCTATCGCCACAAGTTGTGAGCACGCAAGTGGAGAAGAAGAAAGATTTTACGTACCTTGCCATCTGACCCCATCGTGAAGATGCTAGTCTGGTTGGTACCAAATCTGACACAGTTTATAGCACAACCATCGTGAGCTGGCCAGCCAGTGATTGGAAGATATCCATTCATGTCTGCAACGCATTAAAGAGGTAAACAACTCAATAAACCATCCATCAGGATACCAAAGAGCCGGATCACTCCGTCATCTCCTGCAGCGGCTACCATTTTTCCGTTGTGGTTGAAGCAAATGGAGGTCACAACTGGTGGATCTTCACCAAGTGGGAGCAAATTCTGTAAAATAACAGATTATCAAGACTACCTTTAAAACACTTGCCACGATTACCCAAGCCTTCCAGTTCTTCATGTTCCAGACTGATAAAGAACCAAATCGACGTCCAAGTTTATCTGCATTTGTGCTGATCTTGAAATATAATCACAATATCAAGCTGCGTAGACTGTTACCATTCAGCTGAAACGAAAAACGGGTCTGTAGGACTACACTTTATATCCAGAACTCTGCGTAGAACACGAAGTTTCAATATTTATCATCCATAGTACGATATATTTACCTTGGAAAAGCTTGGTTTGAAGAAAGATCACAGACAACCCGCTTAGCATCGACATTCCAAGCTTTGATACCAGCTTCTGAAGTTCCAAGCAACAGCTGCGAGAATCATTGTAAAGATAGGCTCAATGTAAATAATCTTACCAGACGACCAGATTTATGCTCCCAGTCCAGAGACATTATTTCAGCACCACAGTAGATGGTTGCATTTCGCGACGTTGAAACACTCGAATCATACGTCCATATTCTGCGCAAGAATCCGCTTTGTTTATTTTTTTTTCTTTTGTGAAGCGTTAGAGCAAAATATACCTGACAGTCCCATCAACTGATGCACTGGCAATATTGGATCCCGTTGGAGAAAAACGACACCTGGTTATTGGACTAGTATGGCCCGAGAAGCTTTCCTGCTCACAGTCACATAGCATATGGGTTTAGTTTCCAGAGTAAAAGAAAGGAAAAACAACAGGAAAATGGACATCTCCGATGCTCACCACCATCCCACCTGAGATCGGACAGTAACTTCCGTAAAATCTTCAAGTAAAAACACGTTCTCTGAAAATCAAAATATCAATCCAGCATGTTAAAGCTCACAATTCTAAGACGTACCAGCAGTAAGAGGTTCGAAGGCTACAGATCCAGATTCCCGAGATGTGGACAGTTCTGATGAGTTAGCCAAGTCCGATGTTTTCTCGACTGAAGAGATGTCAATATCTCCATCAGTCAATCTACTAGACTCCATCGACGTCGTAAGTTGATTCTTCAGAGCTCTGAAAGTGAAACAGTAAACACGAGACTATGAAGATGGCTGACATACGCTTTAAGCATTATGATCTCTTCCTCTTTTCTCTGTAGCTCGGCTTCAAGAGAACTGCATTTCTCTCGACTTTGAGTCAACTGCTGCTTGATCTCTCTATAGTTCGAGCGCTTAGAGATGAGCTTTAGCAATGCAGGAAATCGTGAAAATCGTTAAAGAACACAGGCGCATAGAAAAAGGTACGGAGCAAAGGATATGAATACCGTCGAAAAACTGGCAGAGAAAATTGCGAAACGAGACCATCAAAGTCTCCAGCCACTCTTTGGAGAAATAAACTTGGAACTGAGGGTCGGAGCTTGGATCTTTCACGTAAGGAAGAGCTGCAAAGAAGAAAAGCAAGGGACCACAAAGTGAGACTTAGCTAAAATTCCTTATCTAGAAATTTTACCAAACCACGCTTGCCAATCGTCTCCTTCGTTCAAGAGATTGCCCCCATACTGCTTGAAGAAATCCAGCACACGATCCATTCGCCCCTTCTGCAGCGCATGAACCAAGTAGAATCTCTTCAATCCAGTGTGGAGCTTCCTCGCAGTGGCTTGGCAATGCGAATCGCCCGGCGCAAACAGCGACAAGCTCAAGAAATCCATGAGCTCGGCGAGCTTCTCGATCTGGTACCTCGGAATATAGACATCAAACACGAGCTGCATTGTCTTCTCGACCTGGTAGCCCTGCGTCACATCCGCCGCGAGATCCACCTCGAACGCGCGAATCGTCTGCGTGAATCCACGAAACAGGAGGAATTCGCGAACCAGCCCCTCGGCATTCTTGTGCTCTTCCATCCAAGAACCCTAAACTCTTGTCCCAAGAACCCTAAACTTTAAGTATAAATTTGGGCTCTACATTTAGGGTTTGTGCAAAGGATATGGAGGGTGAGAGACTGTTAACAGACTGGGAGCTGTCCCAAAGTCCATTCCCGGAGCTTCCAATTAGGGGGAGCCAGCATCGCAGCCAAGTTCCAATTTGCCCTATAACTTTTCAGGTGTTGAGGCCGTGGCCTCGATTCGAGGAGGAAGTAGCAGCTATGGCACACGATCTGGATAACCAGGCACATAGAAATCAAGATCCTGCCTTGTTCATAGAGCCTTTAGACGAACCAGGTGACGAGGTAGGAGTAAGAGTTCCTTTAGAAGCATATATCTTTCCTCAGACAAACAAGTTGGCGGCAAGGCTAGGACTTGCGTTTAGATACAAGCAGAATGGAAGTGGACGGGGTTTGAGCTTTTCAGATCTCCTTATTCTCGACTCCAGCCAAGGACAGCCAACAGGAGCTAGAAAGATGCTCTCGCAAAGGGTTTTTGGGAATGGAGGAGCAAAAGGGGTTAGTTTAGCTGGTTATACAAGCTTGGATGAGCTTTTACGTGACGATTCAGTGAAGCAAGTGATCCAGCAGCTTTATGGCGATATGATCCTTGATGAAACCAAGTATGGCTTCATCACGGAGTACAATTCCACAGTTTTCTTCAGGCGGGTTGTAGGAACTCAGGCTTTGGAGTGTTCTCCGGTGGTGAGAGTGAATGAAGCACCGATCGAGAAGTTTCTCTTTGTGCTCCACCAGGCAGAGATGGACAAGAACATGAAGCCTGATTTTTCCAGGACAGTAGTGAAGGACACCTCTCTAGGTGATTACCACGTTCTGCAGAAATTCGCAATGTCTGAAGGTTTCTCAGTAAAACGATCTTTCGAGTTTGTCACAAACTCGAGAGATCTAACACAGTCAAAACCAAAAAGACGGCTGGTATATAATTCTCAGGGTATTGTCCGAGTTGATGACAATATGGTGGATGTCATGGATAATATGGTTGACAACTTTGAGTTAGCCATCAATAAATTGCCAACAATCGATATGGAAGAACTGGGTGTGACAGGTGCTGTTATTGGGTTTGGAAAGTATGGTAATGTGATAGAAGGAAAGGCACCGGATGGAACAAAGCTTGCACTCAAACTCTTTGATCTGAGAGCAAACGAGGCATGGGATGCTGCATTTCAGGAATTCCGAGTGTACCGCCGCCTAAAGTCTTTGCAAGGCTTGCATGTCCCGCGTTTGATAGCATTGGGAAGAATAGCTCACACCAGTATCATCTCTCTTGTGCTCACGGATGAGGCAGGCAGCGATGTTGTGCAAGAATTGCAGGGAAGGCAAGGCATGCTTGTGAGGAAAAAAATTGTGCAAGCTTTGTCAGAGATTCATAGCCTGATGGTTTTGCATAACGATGTCAAGCTCTCAAATATCTTGTGGAGTGGAGGCGATGCCAAGTTCATAGATTTTGATGCGAGCATATTAAACCCACCTATGTTTTCATATAAGCGTCTGGAGGAAATAGAGAGCTTGGAAAACCAGCTTGACGAAGGTAAATCTTTGCTTTGTATGTGTTAATGCTCATTCATTCATTTTTTAATTTTTTTTTCCTTGCAGTTATATTAGAGGCATGAATGAAACACTCACCGTTTTATACGTAAACAATTGTGCCTTGGACTATGACATGGCGAGCGGACGTGGCACTAGTGGCCACGTCACCGACCGCAATAGCTGGGATTGGACAGTGCCTTCGTCTCTGCCACAAAGGAAGAGCAGCACTCGATCGATCTTCTTTCGTTTTTGCACTAGAATTCGATGGTAAGGACCTCAAGCTCTTGAATTTGCTTCTCCAGGCAGAGTCGCTGGACCGTATCACTGTGAAGAATTCGGCACTTCTCTCGTCGAGCTCGACCCCAGATAAATGGAAACTAAATTGATCGTCGTGGGAAGAACTTATCTCTGATCTTTGCCGTTGTTGCTGCTGCTGCTGCTGTTGCCGCTGGATTATGAAGCTAGCATTTTCTTTCACCCATCTCCTGAGCAGTTTCAGATAACAGCCATTTCTCGTGCTCTTTCCACTCTTTGTAAAGATCTGCCTCATTCTTCCTGTGAGGATCTCTAAAACCTCATACCACATTGAGTACTACTGCGAAACTTAAAAACAAAATTGTCACCTCTTTCAGAGAGAGAATTGGAGGAACAAGTCACGGTCACCTTGACTGGTGGAAGAACGTTCCTATATCACACGTTGCCCACAAGAAATTTCCACTGAAAGTTGAGTCAAGCCACGGCCTTGACGCCAGAAACTGTGGGATCATAAGAACTTGTCCAGAAACTGTGGAGAACATAAAGACTTACACTGAGGGACACTGTTCACGTCAAAAGCCTGCGCAGTCCAGTCTCGCCTTGGCTTGACGCGATCTCTTTCCTCCTTTATCTTTGTTCACGTTTCGAGACAGATGAAGATCTGGTCGTTCACCACCGCGGACGGCAGAAGCTTCTCGGCGTCTAAACCTTTGCAACCGTATGTGGTCGTTCTTGGGCCCTGTGGTTTCGTCCTGCCGAACAGAAGCGTCATGACGACTTGACAAAATCTTAGACAAGTTCCTACTTCACTGCATGAAGAGCTTTGTTTTTCCTCGGCTTGCAAAGAAGTGTTGTTTAGCTTTCCTGCAATCTCACTCTCACCAGGATCGCTGTTGTCGCTGGCCTCTGCGTCAGAATCCGATGCGGCATTTCCATCAGAATCGGATTTATGTTGTGCTATATACTGCAGAATAGCATGGATAGAATGAAAACCCACGAAGGTACTACCAATACTTGCCTGATCCAAATCTTCTTGGTTTTGATGAGTGAAGCCACTTGCGGCCAGTTCCTTATCCAAGGCTCCGGCTGTTCTCGCCAAGTTTACAAAATCTGGTCTTGTGTCGTCTTCGTCCACATTATTATCAATCCCTTGCAAAGTTCGAGCATTGCCGCCCGGAACATAGTTAAACCTGAAGAACAGCTTCTGCTTAACAACCTGTATCAATAAACATGCTTAAAAAGCATACCTTTTCAGAAAGAACTTGTAGATACAATCTACGTCCCGATCAAAGTATCTGTAACGACAAAGAGAGTTTTAGACTCTCTGGTAGCACACATGAATAAGACTCACGATTCCGCATTCCGGTGAGAGATTGAAACCATCTGAGGAAAATCGATCATTGTAACCTTTTCGTCATCATCTATCTGCCAGAACTCTTTCAGAGAAAATCCAAAGCAAAAGGCGTGCATTCCTTACCAAGAGATTGAACTCGTTGAAATCACAGTGAATAAGGCCGTGTTCAGCAAGACGAACGATCAGGCTAATTACCGTGTCAAACACGAGTGCTGGATTCTTCAGCTCTTTCACTTGCACCCTGCAATAGTAGGAATTAATCTAGTTTCATTCATTGCAATCATCAAAAACACAACTTACAGAGGATAGCCTGGAACAAGAGTCATTAAAACACAGTGTCGATTCCAATCAACTGCTTTTGGAGTGGGAAATCCATGTTCATGCAGAGCCTGAACAAAGCATAAAAACAAAAAAAAAAGCTGAAAGATTGAAAGCCACTACCTTCATGAAAGCAAATTCCTTGAGAGCCGCAAGACGTGAAAGATATAACCAGTTAAAGCTACTTCGATGTTTGAGGTAGTCTCGCTTTGATTTTACAGCTCTGAATGAAGTTCGTCCCAGACGATGGAGCTTGAGTGCTAAAGTTTGTCCATCTTCAGCAACTACTTCAAAGATATCTGGAAAAAGAATTTGCCAATGATCATCAGCTAAAGAGACTCTCTCTTTCTGTATACCGGATTCTTTGCCAACACCAATTTGACGACCGACTCCCACGATCAATCCACGATTCACCATGGTTTTGATCGCCAGAAAATCATAACCAAGATTTGTGAGGCGATAGCCATCGTCTACCAGCAAAACACAAAAAGAAAATCAGCTATGGTAAAGCCAGAAAAAATCCTTACACTTCGTAGAGTCGTGATGAACGAGTTTGTGTCGCAAAAGAGTTCGTATGTTCTTGTAAGCTCCACCAGTCCTGGACGGAAAGAACTCTCGAAAAACTAGACAAAAGGAAACGAGAAAATCACTTACTTGAGCCCGGCAATGCGATCGATAAGCTCGGCAGGAACGATTTCATGCTGAAATGCTCGAAGAAATCAGGCAAAGAGGAAGAAGATCACAGATCGCGCTTACATTCTTCATCCCCATCTCCACAGCCGTGAGAACACGAAATTCATCCTTGGAGAGATAGCGCAGCACATTCACGTCAAGCTTCATCTCTAGGGCTAGGGCTTTAGCAAGCAGAGAAGGTTTTGGTTCCCAGGAATCGAGCCTTGCCAGAACGAGAGCCGAATATCCTACGAATTATTTCATTCGCGCTGTCCTCTCCAGTGCTAGCTAGAAGTAAGCCGTAGCACTAGGGCTTCTACGCGCGACGCGGACGACGATCCATCGATCGCTCGGCGACCAGGTATGCGAGGCCTGCCGATCGCCACGATTCTCTTCTGCGTCTTCATTCTCGTGCCCCGATCGTCGTCGCAACCTCCCACGGACAGCCTCCCCAATGTGATTTACTACAACACCATGTCTTTCTCTCCGGGCAGCGCCTTTGAGCGTAATCTTGATGCCGCGCTCCAATCGGTCATCTCCAGCTCCAGATCCAGCCCCAGCGCTGCTCTGGGAGCCAGCCCAGACGTGGCATACGCGCGGGGCGAGTGCTACAACAATCTCTCCCCGCAAGATTGCGTGTTGTGCCTTGGCATGGCGAATCAGACAATCCGTGGTCAAGCACCAAGAACGATTGGAGCGCGCCTCTTTTCCAATTCCAGCGATTATAGCTGCTACCTTCGCTACGAAAACTACGATTTTCTAGGTACGTTTTTCATCTCTTTTTCTTGGTTTTCTCTCATAGATATGTTTGTGTGGATCAGGAGGAGTTACTCCCAGAATTCCAGAGGGAACTATTGAAAATGCTCCTGCGGCTCCACTACTTCGAAACGCCGCCCAAGCAAGTAAGTGGTTTCATTTTCAAAGCAGTGAGCCTGAGAGTTTTGACTTTATTCTTCCAGGCTTTCCACTGGGCATAGTCGTGGGTGTGCTTGCAGGCGTTTTGGTTACTTTAGTCGGTATCTTCGTGTTCTTCTGCTTACGTCGTAGGCGTTCTTTGAGGATTCGTCGAAAGTTCCATCTGGATACCTTTGATCTTCCTGGTATGAATTTCAAAGTTTTCTCTGCCCCCAAAGTTGACACCACTGGTTTGAAGTTATTGATGGGATAAGTAACTTTACGTACCATGAGCTCGAGACGGCAACAAAAGGCTTCTCGGACATTAACAAGCTTGGTCGTGGTGCATTTGGAACGGTTTTCAAGGTTGTAGTGATCATAATTTGTTACTGACTTAACATCTCTCGGTTTGCAATGCAGGGAGTGCTGAAAGACGGTAGCGAAGTTGCCGTTAAGCAGCTGGACTTGCATTCCAAACAGGGACAGCGAGAGTTTGTCAACGAGCTGTCTATTATAACGAGCATTCAGCACAAGAACCTTGCAAAACTTCGAGGTTATTGCCTTGACCGAGACGATCGAATACTAGTGTATGAATTTCTAGAGAACAAGAGCCTTGATCAGCTATTATTTGGTAAGAACTAGATTACTTCCTTATTGGTTAGTCTCTCAATTTTGTGATTGTAGAATCGGCTACTGGAATACTTTTGGACTGGCCAACACGCTTTCAAATCGTCCTTGGTGTTGCGAATGGCCTTGCTTATCTTCACGAAGGATCCCAAAAGCAGATCATCCACCGCGACATAAAAGCAAGCAATATCCTTCTCGACCATAGACTACATCCAAAAATCTCGGACTTCGGAATCTCCAAACTCTTCAACCAAGAGAAAGGATTTACGAGCACCGTGATCGCCGGAACAATGTAAGGCCAGTTTCTTCTCATTTCTCCTCCTCATTATTCGATCTTTTTGCAGGGGCTATCTCGCTCCAGAGTATGTGCTGGGTGGATTGCTGACTGTCAAAGCCGATGTGTATAGCTTTGGAGTCCTGACGCTGGAGATTGTCAGCGGACAAAGATGCAGCGACCGAAAAGATGGCCGCCTGCTAGTTCACTCGGTAAGTTACGAGATTTATCAAAACGTTCTAAGATCTATTGTTGTTTTTCTTAGGCATGGATTCTTCACGAAAACAGCAGCGAACTCGAGATTGCTGACCAGAGACTAGACTTGGAACACAACTCCGAAGAAATCTTGCGAGTTATCCAAGTCGCTCTCGCTTGCACTCACGAGAACTCGGCCTCTCGTCCATCGATGGGGGACGCTGTTGCCATGCTCTCCGGCTACAAGCAAGTCATAATCGCTCCCAGATCCCATGGTGCCTATCTAGATTATCTCAGCAGCAACGATACAGATAGTTCTCGCTTGTTGACAACGTCCAACACATTCGAGCCGGGAACGAGTTTTAGCATTGAATCAAGGCCATAGTCGAGCGACATTTTTACGTGTAAATTAACGTGTCATAGAATGTTTTTTTAAAGGCTAATTACAATTTTGAAAATCATATTTTTGGCGGTAAAAGTTTGCTCAAATTGTAACGGAAGATCGACACCGAATAACGAACAATTTTTGATATATTCTTGAGCGAAACTATTCTGATGGACACATGATTTTTGTTTTAACAATGTTTAAACAATTTGACTCTTGATCCAGGCTTTGAGAATCATTCCACACTCTACTGCAATGTTTCTACTTTGAACTGTGCCTCTTGATCCATTCATGGTTGAGGATCTCCTTGATTACGAGCCTGTTGTCGGCGTCCCCAGCAGTCATACCCCTGATCAAATCTCGGGCTCCATCCGAGAGCCATCCCAGCAAAACACGCCGTGGTGGACGTCCGAGCCACTGCTCATCACGCTCTCGAATATCCTCCTCGTCTCCTCCCTGCGAAGCTTGAGAAATGGCGTTCGCGCCGTGAGACAGTGATACAAAACCATTCCCAGACCCCAAACGTCCACCGCTGGAGTGTAACATCCATCGCCTAGCATCGCCTCTGGAGACATGTAAACCCACGTCCCGATGCCCGAAACCCGCCACGGATTCGCAATACAGCACGCCCGAAATCGCACAGCTTGGGCACACAGCAGTCATCGTTTGATTCTCGATCAGCCAGCAACACATTCTCCGGCTTCACGTCGCAGTGGATGAAGCCTTCCTCGTGAACTTGTCCCAGTGTCTTTCCGAGCGGCGCGATGATCTTTGCAGCTTCATGCTCGCTTAGAACGCCCTTTAGCGCGATCCGCTCGTAGAGGTTATAGTCGCAGAGCTCAAGAACAAGGTGCCGGACTTGCTTGCGATCGGGCAAGCGATCGGGTAAGCTCTCTTCGAGGTGGATGATTCCAGCGTTGGAATACCCCAGGGTCGCCAACGTTCGATCCTCCCGATCGAAATATCCATCGCCACTGTTGTCAAGGATAGTCTTCACGGCAAAAGCTTGTCCATCTTTCCTGCGCAGAACCTTGAACACGCTGGCCTGGCCTCCGAATCCGATTATCTTCTTCACCTGGTATTTTTCCGCCAGAGCTGGGTATTCGTTGCGAAGCTTGTTGACGCCCAGCCACGAGTGTAGCTTCTGGGGTTTCTTGGGTGGGCATAGGTATTCCTCCACTCTGAAGCAAATTCCTTGAGAGCCGCAAGACGTGAAAGATATATAGCCAGTTAAAGCTACTTCGATGTTTGAGGTAGTCTCGCTTTGATTTTACAGCTCTGAATGAAAGACGATGGAGCTTGAGTGCTAAAGTTTGTCCGTCTTCAGCAACTACTTCAAAGATATCTGGAAAAAGAATTTCCCAATGATCATCAGCTAAAGAGACTCTCTCTTTCTGTATACCGGATTCTTTTCCAACACCAATTTGACGACCGACTCCCACGATCAATCCACGATTCACCATGGTTTTGATCGCCGGAAAATCATAACCAAGATTTGTGAGGCGATAGCCATCGTCTACCAGCAAAACACAAAAAGAAAATCAGCTATGGTAAAGCCAGAAAAAATCCTTACACTTCGTAGAGTCGTGATGAACGAGTTTGTGTCGCAAAAGAGTTCGTATGTTCTTGTAAGCTCCACCAGTCCTGGACGGAAAGAACTCTCAAACTAGACAAAAAGAAACGAGAAAATCACTTACTTGAGCCCAGGAATGCGATCGATAAGCTCCGCGGGAACGACTCGAAGAAATCAGGCAAAGAGGAAGAAGATCACAGATCGCGCTTACATTCTTCATCCCCATCTCCACAGCCGTGAGAACGCGAAATTCATCCTTGGAGAGATAGCGCAGCACATTCACGTCACCAGGAATAGAGCCCTTGCAGAACGAGAGCCGAATATCCTACGAATTGTTTCATTCGCGCGGTCAAAAAGCAAACAAAGGACTCTCCTAGAAGTAAGGCCTAGGGGAGGCGCGGAGCGATCGGCGACAAGGTATGCGAGGCCTACCGATCGCCACGATTCTCTTCTGCGTCTTCATTCTCGTTCCCCGATCGTCGTCGGAACCTCCCACGGACATTAGCCCCAATGTGATCTACTACAACACCATGTCTTTCTCTCCGGGCAGCGCCTTCGAGCGTAATCTCGATGCCGCCCTCCAATCGGTCATCTCCACCTCTAGATCCAACCCCAGCGCTGCTCTGGGAGCCAGCCCAGACGTGGCATACGCGCTGGGCGAGTGCTACAACAATCTCTCCCCGCAAGATTGCGTGTTGTGCCTTGGCATGGCGAAGCAGACAATCCGTGGTCATGCACTAAGACCGATTGGAGCGCGCCTCTTTTCCAATTCCAGCGATTATAGCTGCTACCTTCGCTACGAAAACTACGATTTTCTAGGTTCGTTTTTCATCTCTTTTTCTTGGTTTTCTCTCATAGATATGTTTGTGTGGATAGGAGGAGTTACTCCCAGAAATCCAGAGGAAACTATTGAAAGTGCTCCTGCGGCTCCACTACTTCGAAACGCTCAAGCAAGTAAGTGGTTTCAATTTCAATGCAGTGAGCCTGAGAGTTTTGACTTTATTCTTCCAGGCTTTCCACTGCGCGTAGTCGTGGGTGTGCTTGCAGGCGTTTTGGTTACTTTAGTCGGTATCTTCGTGTTCTTCTGCTTACGTCGTAGGCGTTCTTTGAGGACTCGTCGAAAGTTCCATCTGGATCTTCCTGGTATAATTTTGAAAGTTTTCTCTGCCCCCAAAGTTGACACCACTGGTTTGAAGTTATTGATGGGATAAGTAACTTTACGTACCATGAGCTCGAGACGGCAACAAAAGGCTTCTCGGACGATAACAAGCTTGGTCGTGGTGCATTTGGAACGGTTTTTAAGGTTGTAGTGTTCATAATTTCTTATTGAACATCTCTCGGTTTGCAATGCAGGGAGTGCTGAAAGATGGTAGCGAAGTTGCCGTTAAGCAGCTGGACTTGCATTCCAAACAGGGACAGCGAGAGTTTGTCAACGAGCTGTCTATTATAACGAGCATTCAGCACAAGAACCTTGCAAAACTTCGAGGTTATTGCCTTGACCGAGACGATCGAATACTAGTGTATGAATTTCTAGAGAACAAGAGCCTTGATCAGCTATTATTTGGTAAGAACTAGGCTACTTCCTTATTGGTTAGTCTCTCAATTTTGTGATTGTAGAATCGACTACTGGAATACTTTTGGACTGGCCAACACGCTTTCAAATCGTCCTTGGTGTTGCGAATGGCCTTGCTTATCTTCACGAAGGATCCCAAAAGCAGATCATCCACCGCGACATAAAAGCAAGCAATATCCTTCTCGACCATAGACTACATCCAAAAATCTCGGACTTCGGAATCTCCAAACTCTTCAACCAAGAGAAAGGATTTACGAGCACCGTGATCGCCGGAACAATGTAAGGCCAGTTTCTTCCCATTTCTCCTCCTTATACTTCGATCGTTTTTCAGGGGCTATCTCGCTCCAGAGTATGTGCTGGGTGGATTGCTGACTGTCAAAGCCGATGTGTATAGCTTTGGAGTCCTGACGCTGGAGATTGTCAGCGGACAAAGATGCAGCGACCGAAAAGATGGCCGCCTGCTAGTTTACTCGGTAAGTTACGAGATTTATCAAAAGTTTCTAAGATCTATTGTTGTTTTTCTTAGGCATGGATACTTCACGAAAACAACAGCGAACTCGAGATTGCTGACGAGAGACTAGACTTGGAACACAACTCCGAAGAAATCTTGCGAGTTATCCAAGTCGCTCTCGCTTGCACTCACGAGAACTCGGCGTCTCGTCCATCGATGGGGGACGCTGTTGCCATGCTCTCCGGCTACAAGCAAGTCATAATCGCTCCCAGATCCCATGATGTCTATCTAGATTATCTCAGCAGCAACGATACGGATAATTCTCGCTTGTTGACAACGTCCAACACATTCGATCCGGGAACGAGTTTTAGCACTGAATCAAGGGCATAGTCGAGCGACATTTTTACGTGTAAATTAACTTGTCATAGAATGTTTTCTTAAAGGCTAATTACAATTTTGAAAATCATATTTTGGCGGTAAAAGTTTGCTCAAATTAGATTTCCGTGCCTAGATTTGCCACTGCCGGTGCTGCTGCTTTCCGCTACGCAAGTATCTCCCGGGGCTCTTCCTCTCCAGGAAGTTTGGCTCCTCATGTCACGATTGCTCACCGCTTTCTTCAGATCACAAATCTTGCGTAAGCATCATATCTCTCGAGAGTAAGAGTTACTAAGGAGTCACAAACCTGAAGAGTATATGGACGTCTACCATGAATAGAATCCTCCTCCGCAATACTTCCAAGACCTCAAGTCAAAAAACTATTTACCAGGACTGTCTGTGACAAAGTCGAGCTTCCTTCAGCTCTTGGACGAGATGTTAACTCTGCCTAGATGGACAACTAAGTGTAAGCTGGAAATGTTTTTCAAAGAGCTTCTAAGTTGTTTGTGCGTATAAACATTGTAGGATTACCTTGGAGAACTGATTGAGCCGGAAGGTTTATTGGATGCTTTCGCAAGCTATTCCGTCGGAAAATCCGGCTGGAGCCGTGGAACCGACTGCCGCACTTCTTCCAGCTTGTGAAGCTCCTCCTTGAGCCTCCGGAGTGTTGGATATGGCGTCTGTGTGCAAAACATATAAGATTTTTTTTTGCCTCTTGAGATGGACGAGAAGCTTACCATATCGACCTTGTAACGCTCCGCGTTGCCGATCTGTGGGATGACAAACACATCAGCCTGGAGTGACAAGAACCAAACGAAGATCCCGTCAGTTACGAAGGACAAGTGCAAAGATTTTCTAGAATGAAAGAACATACGAGTGTGAGTGTGTCTCCAAAGCAGTATTTTCCCGATGTCTTCTTCACGATCTCCTCGAGAGCTACATGAAAGTCCAAGACACTTGTGAGTTGCGGGGTGTGAAAGCAGAAAGCTCACCGTTGAAACCAATGACAACCCAGTGTTGCGCCCACTTGAGTCTCTCCTCGTCGCCAAGTTTCTCCTTGATCATATTCTGCCAAAGAGCAAGGAAGGATTCAGCCTTGCTATGAAAAGCAGGCAAAACTTACCATAACGCGGCCTCCACTCTGCAGAGGCTGAATATTTGACGCGACGAGATTGACAATCTTGCAAATGTAACAATCAAAACATGAGAAACAAATCGAGCTAAAACCGATAATACTTTTTACCTGGCGAATTGTCGCTCGCTGCTTCACGTTTTTAGGCAGGAGTGGCTTCTCTGGGTATTTTTCTTCCAAATACTACGTGATAGCAATTCCACAAGAGATCACTTCCAAGAGAAGAAAAAAACAATAGCAAACCTCCACAATTGCTACAGAGTCGATCAAAAGACCATCTTCTTCGGTTTCTAGTGCAGGCACCATACCCAAGGGATTGATCTTCGAAAACTCTGAGAATCACAAGGGATTTAACCCCGAATGCCACACAAAACAAACTCTACCATCGTCGAGCCGACCATTTGCGAAACCCACAGCCTGGTACTCGTATGGAATCCCTGATCAAGTAGAAAACTGCGATCACATCCAGAGGGAGAAAGAGAAAAACCTTTCAATGCAAGCGCCAGCCTCACTCGCCAACCACAAGAGCTCCCCCAAAACGTGTAGAGCCTCATCTTCCCTCCACAAAACCTAGATTTTAGAACCAATTTAGCCTAGATCCGAGGTATATCCCCGCCACGTCACTCTCTAACGGAAGATCTACACCTTCCACGTGTCCAAGCCGAGTTTCGTAACGAACAATTTTTGGTATATTCTTGAGCGAGACTTTGTTTGGCCACATGATTTTTGTTTTCACAATGTTTAAACAATTTGACTCTTGATCCACTCATTCTCAGGCTTTGAGAATGATTCCACAATCTACTGCAATGCTTCTACTTTGAACTGTGCCTCTTGATCCATTCATGGTTGAGGATCTCCTTGATTACGAGCCTGTTAGCCGCTCTCAAATATCCTCCTCGTCTCCTTCCTGCGAAGCTTGAGAAATGGCGTTCGTGCCGTGAGACAGTGATACAAAACCATTCCCAGACCCCAAACGTCCACCGCTGGAGTGTAACATCCATCGCCTAGCATCGCCTCGGGAGCCATGTAAACCCACGTCCCGATGCCCGAAACCCGCTACGGATTCGCAATACAGCACGCCAACCCGAAATCGCACAGCTTGGGCACGAGCGGATCGCGCTAAAGGGCGTTCTAAGCGAGCATGAAGCCGCAAAGATCATCGCGCCGCTCGCAAAGACCCTGGGACAAGTTCACGAGGAAGGCTTCACCCACCGCGACGTGAAGCCGGAGAATGTGTTGCTGGCTGATCGAGAATCAAACGATGACTGCTGTGTGGAGGTTATAGTCGCAGAGCTCAAGAACAAGGTGCCGGACTTGCTTGCGATCGGGCAAGCGATCGGGTAAGCTCTCTTCGAGGCGGATGATTCCAGCGTTGGAATACCCCAGGGTCGCCAACGTTCGATCCTCCCGATCGAAATATCCATCGCCACTGTTGTCAAGGATCATCTTCACGGCAAAAGCTTGTCCATCTTTCCTGCGCAGAACTTTGAACACGCTGGCCTGGCCTCCGATCCGAATCCGATTATCTTCTCCACCTGGTATTTTTCCGCCAGAGCTGGGTATTCGTTGCGAAGCTTGTCGACGCCCAGCCACGAGTGTAGCTTCTGGGGTTTCTTGGGTGGGCATAGGTATTCCTCCACCGCCGGGCGCTTGAGAGTGATCGCATCCATCTCTTCGATCGATAGATAGGAAAAAAAAAGAAAACGAAGAATATACCTGGAATGTACTGATTCTGAATAAAAATAATGTACTGTACTAATCGCGGTTAGACCCCCTTTCAATCGCGGCCATCAAGAAGAAGGCGCCTTGATCAGATATTATTTGGTAAGAACGGTTTGTCTCCCACTCGCAACACCAGGGACGAGTTGAAAGCGTGTTGGCCAGTCTCCAGGCCTTGCTCATCTTCTCGAAGGATCCCAAAAGCAGATCATCCGTCGAGACATCAGAGCAAGCAATATCCTTCTCGATCATAACATCCAAAAATCGAATCTCCAAACTCTTCAACCAAGAGAGGGATTTACGAGCACTGTGGCTGCCAGAACATTGTAAAGCCAGTTTCTTCTCCTTATATTTCGATCTCTTTGCAGGGGATATCTCGCTCCAAAGTATGTGCTCGCTGACTGTCAAAGTATCGCTTTTGGAATCCTGGAGATTGCCACCGGACAAAGATGCAGGGACCGAAAAGATGGCCCTCCACTGCACAATCCGTGCAAGGGAAAGTCGAATCTGACTGCACCACCGCTTTCGGGTCTGCCCCTGTCGCTACAGAGATCGCTGAAACTAAAAGACAACTCTAAGAAATCTTGCGAGTTATCCCAAGAGATCATCCATACTGTCCGGCTACAAGCAAGTCACAATTCGCTCCCAGATCCGAGATTTTATCTCAGCAGCAACCATACATATAGTTCTCGCTTGTTGAAAACGTTCGAGCGGGCTACGGAATCATTTAAATGATATGGTCAACTAAATCATCTAAAAACTCTTGCCACCTTACATTTCATATGAATAAGGGTATTTGTTGCGAAACTAGTCCAGCACCAAGTGTAGCTGCAAGTCTCTCTTGGAAAAAAAAACAATGTATGTATATCATCGCAGCCGTTCGTTAAGCCCTATATAATCACGGCCACTTATAACTCGTTCTAGAAGATCTCATGTAGTTTTGGCGTCCAGGCACTCGTAGAAGAGGATGTAACCATGATCCGTGTTGTTGGAGTACTCCTGCGTGGATCCAAAGAAAGTTTGCACGTACGTCTCGTCGATGATCTCTACGTTCTCGTCGTCGAAAAACAGCCAGTGGCTGTGGCTCTTGACGAGGCTGACATAGTGGCCGTGATTCGGACCGCTGCCGACGTGAACCACCACCGCAAACAGCGAGTACTCGGACTCGGAGCCTGGAGCATCGTCGGTGGTGTTGCAAAGCTTGAGCTCCAGCGGAAAGACCACTCTGTACGAGAGTTTCTTGTATCGGCCCAGTTGCTCTATGTACTTGAAGCGTTTGAGGTGCAGGGCGAGGATCCGAGGCGGTGTTTTGATCTTCATCCTCTTTTGAGCCTCCTGCAAGCTGGGAGGTGGTCAGAAACGAAGAGAAGCGAAGAAACGGTGATGGATGAAATTGAGTTTTACCTGCAGCATTTGTCGCAGAAGAACTTGTCCTCGGCGTTCAGCGTCTCGGTGGAGCTGAAGTTGCGAAGGCAGCTGGTGATGGAGCTGTTTTGCTCGATGTCTAAGCTCAAGTCGAGAAACTTCTCGTCCCGCGCTGTGATCGTCTCGCACCGTAAGCACCTCGTCTCGTTTGTGAGGAATCCCTGAGGATTCAAAGCAAAGAGCTCGTTTATTTCCTACTGGATGGAAACAGGAGAAGAAGAGAACCGGACCTGGAAGATTTTGTGAACCCAAGTGAGCGGATGATCTTGGTCTGCTGCTGTTCCATTGGCCACACCGTTTTCTTTTTTCTCGGCAGGTTTCAGATTTCCCGAGGCTGTCCGTCCCGACTTGGCCTCCTTCTCCAAAGTCTCAACTAATTCATTCAGCAAAAAGTTTAGAAACTCGTGTGCGTCCTGCCAGTGTAGTGTTGGACTTCTTTTACCAGAGGAAAAAAAAAGAGAACACAAAGGAAAACCAAAGATCACGAACTCGCTCTTTTCTCGTACGTACCTGGTGCATGTAGCTCCGGAAGAGCTCGTTTTGTTTCTTCACTCGCTGCACGAATCGCTTTGGAGCTATAACACCCGTTTTCTTCTTCTGGGAGTTTATCTGCAAAAGAAGAAAAAAGAATGGAATGATCACGAAAATGCCCCAGAGAATTCTTACCTGCGAGAAGAGGTCTGCAAGGCAAGTGAGCAAATTCTCTTCCGGCTCTCCGCTGGATTTCGTCCGGCTGTAGTACTCTAGCAGCTGATCCCGGAATGGGACACAAAAGTACAGTGCCTAGACGCGAGGAATTCAGACAAGTGCCTATAGAAGACGCTAGAATCAAACCTGGAGAACGCTGTTGCAATAGCAAGTGTTGCCAAAGTTTTCCAGCCCAAAATACCTCTCCCCCTCTGGGAATTGGTCCCCCAGCGCCTTCTCCAGCTTGGAGCCCGTTGCTCCCATCGAGAAAGTGCCTAGCCCTAATTTCTAAAATGCGTAGTTCAAAGGGGAAAAAGAGGATAAAAGTAGATTTGCTATTGAATATTCGCAGAATATTAGCTAGGGTTCTTATAATCACAATTTAGGGTTCTTAGGATAAGATTGTAGATCGAATTGATGGGGCCTCCTCAATGTTCTAAAGCAATATAGGGAAGAAAAATATATCTTAGTGAAACATCAGATTTTCATTACAGAGATTCTTGAGGGCCTTGGAAAGACCTAAGTTCATGCAATGAAAATTTGAAGTTTCACTTAGGATTTTAGAAATCATTTTAGAAATTTAGGGCTGGGCGCTTTAGAAATTTTTTCTTTTGTAAAGAATTGGCATGGACAACAAATCGGCTCGTCACCTCACGTCTTGAATGCACGCCCCCCTGTGGCTAATTGGAATGTCACATTTGCTGCCGCTGCTAGAATTTGGGATGTAAACTCCTGTCCCGGGCCTGCTCGCTTGCTGCCAGGAGGACGATTGAGCGGAGGAGCTTTGCGTTGCCGACGAAACTGTGGATGGTGGCTGCTTCGATCCTCCAGAAGCGCTGGAGCTGGACTGCTGCTGAGCATGCTTGGCTGACAACACCGGCTTTGAGGCCATGGGAGGAGCCGTCGCCTCTTGGCATTGCTGTTCTAGGCCGAGGAACACGAGGATGCGCTTGAATCGGTCACTAGCAACGGCGTATGCAATCTCATTGTCCGCAGCAGCGTTCTGTTCGAATTTAAGCACGGATCTAGAGATGAGAACAAGCAAAGTCAGCCGCTTGGGAGTATAGTTTGATTTGGTCATGCATACCCGGCTTCAAGTGTCACTTGGCCGATGGCCTTGCCGCTTACTACGAAAGGGTCCCCCAACAAGGAGACAAGGCACAGCGGCTGCACGGCCGTGTCCTTTTCTTCAATGGATAGAGATTTTCCCTGATGATGCAAGCGTGGAAAATTTTAGAAAAGAAAAACAAATGGGATCAGACCTCGTCAATAGCATGGAACATGAAAAAGTTTGGCCGCACTTCGCCGGGAAAAATTCCACGTCCTTGACCAGAGAGGTAGTCCATCATGGAGTGCACCAATTCTGGTATAGACCGCGGGGTTTTCTCTGCAAGAAAAAGCAACAATCAGATTCAATCTGGACTTTGCTTGTTGTGCTTACTGTTCGTCGCCGTCTCTTGGGAGGTTTTTAACTTCCCACGTATGCAGGTGTGATCGCCTTAGTGGAACATACACGACACGACATTAGTAAATAGACGAAATCGAGAAGTGCCTGGCGATGCCAGTGTACAAAAGTAACAAAACAAAACGAGAGCACATACCTGTAGTTGTCCTGCCCAAGATTTCAGTTGCCAAGTGCTCCATTTGAGCTCTTTTAACTTCACCGAACACGTGATTGCACACCTGGCCCCCAGAATTATGTGTTAGTGAACGAGCCCATTTCGTCACCAAGACATTTCATAACTGTACCTTCTGGCTACTCTCAACAACTGCAGCTTGTTTGTCGGCCTGTGCTTCTTTAACGCGTGATGACTCTGGAAAAGAAAAATTCAACACCACAGCACATTCAACACCGACACAAATCAAACACTTTCTGCCAAATACCAACTTGATCACACTTACCACCTTGGAGGCTCTCGTTGACATTGCTGCTAGGCGGGTCCTCATCACGCTGTTGCGAGTCGGGAGAAACACTCGCAGATGAAATGCCGGCCACAGTCTCCTTGCTCTCTTCAGCGTCTACTTCTGTAGGGTCCGGCTCCTTCTTCCCGATTGGATCACTTGGAGGTGGCGGTGGCGGTGGCGGTGGGACGTTAACTCTTCCCTTCGGAAGTGGTCGTCTCGAGCCGGAAAAGTCTCTACGTGGGTGACCACCACTGTTGTTGATCTGCGCGTAAGGCTTTTGCTGCATCGCGGGCACCTTTGCATTGCCATTGAGAGGCATTTGCTGCTGCTGCTGCTGCTTTCGCGTCAGTACTTGCTGGAGAGAAAAGAGCACCTCCGCCACCGAGAAGTACTGCTGCATATGAAGAACGCCGTTCCAGCTAAAGCGGCGCTGCTGGATGGATCCAAGAACAAAGTCGTATTCGCCGGGCGCTCCAATCAGGTGCAAATGCTGGCACAGGGAATCGATGATGGCGTTGGCCGCCGCAAATTCCCCTCGCAGCCATCCAATAAACGCGTCCCGCTGATCGGGAACCCAGTGCCTCTGGTGGTGAGGAACGCTGCTCTTGTCGATCGTGCCGGGAGGGAACTCCCCGAGCTTCGGTGGCGGTACGGCCATGGACACGCCAAACTGCTTGCGCTCGCTCTAGTCACAGAAAGGGAACCTCTCACACTCGAAAAGCCTGCGAGCAACAAACTCCACAGCGTCAGCTCACGATTCCCACATACATTGCATGAAATTCTCGTCGCTCCAAGCCACAAATGCGCACGCTGCCACGCTGCCGTGGCTCGATCGTCACAGATTGTGGCGATCCACACCAAAACCTCGCGTATTTCGATGCGGCGCATGCAAATGCGGCGCCGGGGGGGGCCGAAATATCGCGAATCGGAGAGACCTAGCTAGGATCTAGACGCGAAATCCCTCGCAAGCACAGAAACTCGAGCAAGAAAGATCGAGGAGGCCTTACATTGAGCGATGGCGCATCCGCGACTCCAGCCATAGACGACCTATGCGTGCTCCAGCTCCAGAGCGCCAGCGCCAGCGCCTTCGCTCTTCAAACGGGAAGACAAAATAAAAAAAATTAGGAGTGAGAGTAGCTAGCGAGCAAAGCTCTGTCAAGCTCTGTCACGTTACACGCCCGTCCGTCTCTGTAACGGAGATTGTCCTGTCAAGTGCCAGAATATCCATGTTAGTCCTGTCACGCACCGGAATATCCCATGTTAAGAATGTTGGGTACCATGTGCCACCAAATAACCATCCACGACGCCACAAAATTGGTCCAAATACATTTGCGCGTCTTTGGCACTAATGAATCATATTTAATTTACAGCGACACCCGTACGGCCCGTGATCTTTTTTCCTTGCCCGCGTGATCAGCTCAGCCCGTCCGTACAGTGTCGATGGTTCGAACGAGATCATCGAATTTGGCACCGGCGATCTCTGCCACGATCTTTTTGTGCTTGAGTATCTTGAACGTGGGCACAACTCGTATGCCGAGCTCTTTGGCAAGGGGCTAGAGAAAAAAAAGAAAAAGAAAAAAAGGAAAAAATAAAAAAAAGAAAAAAAGAGTTAAAATTCCATTCCGCAGACAAAGAAATGATAAAACTTGCCTTATTCTCTTGGTTGCAATCCAGCTTGAGAAACATCACGTCCGAGTATCTGGAAGAGAGCTCCACGATCTTTGGAAACATCATTTTGCAAGGGCCACACCTAAAGAGCGAAGAAAAAAAGCGTTTTTCTGTGTCAAGCTTCCGGAAAAAAAGGGAGAGAAGTTTACCATTGGGTGTACATGTCGAGCACCACGACCTTGTCTCCAGCTCCATCAACGAGCGGCCAGAAGCTATCCTTGTCCACCTCTGTAACACCACTCGAGGAAGATTGGCCGCTCGTCACAACAGTGGTAGAGCCGGATCCCTGTTGCATTGCTGCCACCAGAGTTTTTAGCCCGAGAGATCTGGACGAGCAGCTCGATCTCGGTACTCCCAGCGAAGATTTTGGAGCCCCCAAACTTGTAGCAGCAGCTGTGGCTATCGCTCCAGTTCCTGGAGTTGAAGCGAGAAGAGCCATAGCTGCAATCCAACACCACTCAACTCAGCACATCTTTCTTCCTTCTTTCCACTTGGGTTTAGATTTGGATCACCTGGCTCCAAAGATCTTCATCACCTGAGGGCCTCGCAGCATATTCACTTTGCTCTTCGAGATTCGCGAGAGAACAAGTGGCCCGCGTTGCCGGATCGTATTCCGACGTGGAAGATCACCCTCCACACACGCAAATCTGTGACTTTTGTGCCTTGATCAATCTATATGAGAGTTTCGTTTCCTCAGAACTCCTTTAACTTTGAGCTCAAGCACGTAAGTACCTGAAAGAGTTCTTCCAAAGTTCCGTGCCAGTGAACTCTAGCTGTCCGCTTGTTTTCTCTTTGTTTTCTTGCTTCGAGCTTCTTCGAAACAAATTCCTGGATCGCGGATCAAGTCACACAAACCGTGAACTTTGGAGAGAAAAATGCGCAAGTATACCGACAATAAGTAGCTTAGCAGTTCATTGTACAGGTACTGTGAGTGTACAGGTACTCAAGTGTGTGTACACCAACCAGACTCTCAGGAGCGGAGTAAACTTAAGGTTCCTAGACAGGGGTACTTAAATATTTGAGTGTAATCCGCCCCCACTGTGAAAGCGTGTGCAAACTCTGTAAGATGACTGATTGCAAAACAGGAAGGAAGACAAACGAGGAAAGCGAAAGCGAAAGCGAAATCGAAAGGAAAAAAGAGATGAAAAACCAACGTCGATGCGATGAGGATGCAGCAGAAGAACTAGATGAAATGGAGGAGACTTACTTCACCACGAGACCACCAAGTTAAAGCATAGTAAAGTACTTGCCATGAACTAAAAACAGTCCAAGCTGAGAAGTGGTACATCACGGAGCTCTGGTCGATCGATCATCTGTGTGTGTGTGGTGAAGTGTGTGCTCTCTCCCTGTGCCTGTACTTATTCTTTAAAAGCGAGTGGGTGTTTTGGCCTTCTCAACGAGCACGATCCGTCCATTCCACTCTGTCTGATCCAAAGCCTCGATAGCAGCATCTGCATCCTCGTCGCGTTCTAGAGTCAAGAACCCAAAACCCCGAGACTCCCCCGTCCTGGGAAAAAGTGATTCGAGTCAGATAAAACACATTTTTTACCACATAAAAAAAAGAAAAGAAACCAACCTCTTGTCTCGCACTATGCGAACGTCCTTGACTTTGCCGAACTTTGAGAACTTCCTCTCCAGATCCTTCTCCGTGGTGATGAAGTTGAAACCAGCGATGAACAAGTTGTTTCCTGGTTCTCCCAGGCCATTGGTTCGATCCGCCGGAGGAGTCCATGGTCGGCGCCGCGGCGATCGTCTCGATCGGTAGCGCGGAGGAGAGCTCCTCCTCCTCGAGTAACGTTCCCTGTGATCACAACCAAACAAACCATAAGTTCCATATTCTCTATTGCTATGATTTACCTTGGAGAGTAGCCCCGTCGTGGAGATCTCCGGCTGTAAGGACTCCTGGAGCGCGATCGATAGCGTCCCCTGTGCGCCGGGGAGCGAGATCGCGACACCGAGCGGCGCCTTTTCGGGGAATACGAGCGCCTCCGCCTGGGGGAATACGAAGGCGATCTTCTCGCCGGAGACCTGGAAGAGCGCTTCCTGACTGGAGATCTGGAAGGAGAGCGCGATTTCCCCCGCACGGGCGACCTAGATCTGCTCCTGGAGCGCGACGCCGGCGACCGGGACCTGGAACGATCCCGATCTCTCACAGGAGATTTCGAATAACTGCGGCGAGGCGAGCGCGATAACGATCGACTGCGGTGCTTGGCGGCGGCGTGGCCATTGGAAGACGCTGGCTCCGGGGCGGCTCCCTCGCGAGGAGATGGGGAAGAGGACGGCGCCATAGCCAAAGCTAGGGTTTATCTTTACCCTAAAGCTCTAGAGTTCCATCGCTTTTACGTGGGGGTTTATTGACGGTCGTGACGTGGCAAGGGTTCTCTTCTTTCATATGGCATGGGCTTTTTCTTCCAGCGCCATTGCTGCTCCTGCGCGTGGCTGTCGAGCTACGATCGAGTGCAATGCATCGCCGTCGCGCTGATCTACATCCAGGTTTGGCTCTCTCCTCGATCTTCTTCGCCTGGCATCGCAGGTTCTTGCTCAATCGATCGATCTCCTCTCTCTTCTCTTTCTTTGCCCTCGCATTCGCATAGCCGACCGCGTTCTTGCCCTCCTCCGATGTTTTCCCATTGATCGATCATAGCTGTCGGTGCATCGTGTTCTTGGTCGATATTTCGCGAAATCCCTCTCGATCGAGCATGGAAATATCTTCTCTCCTTCACAGATCCTCCGTTTTCGCAGATTCTTTGCGCTGTTATCGGCTCGTTGGGAGCCACATACGCTGGAGTCGCGGTCGCGAATTTGGCAGTAGCACTCTTCGCGTTGGTAGCAGTGGAGAGTGGCAGCCAAAACCTGGGACGAACCTATGCCGGTTTGCTCGCCTGCGCTCTTCTTCTAGACGTTGCTTGGCTCGTCCTCTTCACTCGTGATATATGGTAAGAACTTCTTTCTCTTTCATCTTCTAGAGTTGATATATCGTTTAAACCTCTTGCCAGGCACATCGCCAAGGATCCAGACGCTGGATCATACGTGAAGTTCTCAGTGATGGCCGTCCTGTCGATGGAAATCGCGGGGTTCGTGGTGCGCTTCTTCTCGGCTTTCCTTTGGGTGCAAATGTACAGGCTCGGCGCGTCCAGGGACTTGACAGGGCTCTACCAGCACATTGATTTCGGAGGGATCGGAACTGTGGGTTTCACGACACCGCTCGCCAGCCCCGCGCCATCTCGCCAAGTTTCTGGGAAAGAAGACATTGTTGGTGGCTCCATCTACAACCCCGCGTACTATTCTTCGCTCTTCCAGCCCGCTGGAACACTGGCAGAAGCAAACGTCGAGGTAAAAATCCTCTTTTTCTCTCGAATTCTGGTGGTTTGATCGCTGGTGTTTGCTAGATCGTGGAGGAGAAAACCAATGGAGACATGGCTACCGCGCTAGCTTCTTGTCCAAGTGAACGATTGTAAAGATGGTGGTCTTCTTCGAGGTAGCTTATAGATTCGTTTGATTTTCATGGTTTGATCGTTGGTGATTGCTAGATCGTGGAGGAGAAATCAAAAGGAGACACGGCTTAGCGCGCTAGCAAGTGAGCGATTGTAAAGATGGTGGTCTTCGAGGTATCTTATAAGTTTGTTTATTCGCACACCACACGATGATAATAGGGAGGGGCACAAGTCAGTAGTGATCGATCACTCAAGGCTGGAGAGTTTGCGCTTGAGCAAAGGTCCCGGATTGCTGGAAGACCCTCGCAAGAAGCAGTCGATCGAGTAGAGCGAGAGGGAGAGATTGACCTCGTCTCTCCCCCACGTCGATCGGGGCTGGGACTGGCAGCAATTCCTCTTGAGCATAGGGCCCAAATGGAGGAAGAAGAAGCGACGGAAGCCCCCGAGCGATTCCACCACGGCTCTGATCTGCTGTGCGGAAGAACACGCCGGCACGGGGCCGGATCCCAGTGGGTTCTTGTGGCCACTGGATCGCCGGCTGCGCTTGGCGGCGGCGCCGGGCCAGTGGAGGATGCACAGCGATTCCCACAGCTTCTCGTGCCGCGCCACGCCGCTCCATTGCTTGCTCACGCACGAAACCCTAGCCAAGGAGAAGGCATCCAGATGCTTGAATACCTCGAGGAGCATGTCGTCGTGGATGGGATTGTGTCGCGGGGTCCCCATTCCCGGGCGATGGACGATCCGGCAAGGTCTCTCTCTTTCTTTCCCCCTTATCGCGAAATTTAGGGTTCTTGGGCGGATTTTAGGGCTGCTTTGTTTTTGGCGCCATGGCGATGATGGAGAACAAGGTGAGGGAGGGAGCGATTCGTCTTTTGCCGGATTCTTAACTTACGAGGTTTTGATCGATCCAGTCGCTGCTGTGGGCGCATCCGGAGAAGAGCGGGCAGCTCCTGAAACGCGGGAGCGATATCAAGTCTTGGAAGAAGCGGCAATTTGCGCTCAAGGACACATTCTTGTTCTACTTTAAGATTTTGCCTACAGTGGTACGCTACATTTGTCTTATTCTCTGATGGATGCAAAGGATTTTTAATTTTTTTTGTAGGAACAATCCGAGCCAACTGGTGTGATTCCTTTGCAAGGATGCAAAGTGGAAGCCATTCCGGCTGGAGTCCATGGCATCAAGAAATACTCTTTTATCATCAATCTTCCGGACAAGTATATCTTGACAAAGGCCGTGAAGCGTGCTCTTTATATTCTATCAGCGCACGACGAACCGGACAGACAATCTTGGATTGGTACGCTGGATGAAATTTCGTTTCTCTGTTATCTATCTTCTCTTTTCATTCTTTTCTGTGTGATGTCTCTTTGTTTGAACAGATGCAATTCGTTGTGCCTCTGTATCCAAGCAGATTATTCGCGCCAAGCTCGAGCACTCGAGGCTTGAGGTAAAATCTCTCGTCAAGCTTAATGAAGAGGTAGCTCTGAAAGAAACAAAGACTTTGCGTAGGTTCACGACCTGGAACTGCGATGGAAGGTTGCAAGTGCTCTAGATGCCGGCAAGGTACGTTATCAAATTCTTACACTAAACAAAACCTTTGCCTCTAAACTTTGTTTTTCTCTTCAGAAAATGCCGTTTGAGCTACAAGAAAGCGTTGTCATGCAAGCTCTGGCGGACGAACTTATGGAAGTTTATTACTCGATCGAGCTTTTAAACCAGGCAGGGAAAGCCTTTGCTTTTGCTACTGGCGTTTAATTCCTTGAAATTTCAGAGACTAGAGGAAGCCACGGACAGGTACAGAACAGCCTGCGAGCAACTATCTATGCTAGAGCAAGCCAATGCCATGTAAACTTCTCATTCTTTCTTTTCTGTCTTCTCAGTTTATCTTTCCGGATCAAATGGAGCTACTGAATTGTAGGCACCAGGAAGCTCTTATGCGTGAAGGATCTATGCAAATGATGCATAAGATAAGATCAGGTATGAGCTCTCAAAGTTTGGTTTTAATTTTTTCTTTGCTCACTCGTTTTGTGTTTCGTGTTTTAGATGAAAGTGAATGCAACGGGATCCTCGAGTACTTGGTCGCTGCAAGGATATCATTAAGAACACTTCAAAAGCAGGTAACTCGCGATTTTTATAGAAGCAAAGCTGTGAAAAGTTTTCTACAGGTAGACGCACTGTCTGGCCTCAGTGAAGGTGGTGAAGGGGTTCCATCGTATGTGGATATTGAGGGGCTACTAAGACAAACTTTGGCTCGCCTGGGAACTCTAGAGGTATCAAAAAAGAAGTTTTCAAGGATGATGGTCTCACTGTTTTGGATTTGCAGTACCAAACATGGGGAACTGAGAACTTGCCAGACGAGGAGCAAATTGCGAGCCTCTATGCTGCGATCGAAGCTTGCCACAAACAAGAGAAGCATCTGGTGAACGAAGCAGCTATATTTCTCGGCTATGCTCCAGCTGATGTGGGAAGTCAAGTCACTTTACCTCCCCCAGCAGCTGGAGGAGAGAATACATCCGAAGATCATTGATCTTTCCTACCAAAATTTCCTTTTATTCGGCCTCTGCTAGCTTGGACGACCATCGCCAGTTTTCAGCACCCAAGTAGCACCTCTCGTGTAGCAAAGTTCCTTCATTATCTGGAGCACAGAGATCAAGTATGGGAAGTTTTGTAAGCTTTGAGTACCTTTTGGTAAAGTTGATTCGACGGCATTTTACGTAACGCCAGCTTAAACGCTTCCATGATCTCTGATCGTTGCAAGCCAGCGGACTTTTGCTTCAGTAACGCGATGACCACTTCCCTGCACGAAGACAAGTTAGAAACTACGCACGTAATCTACTTTCAAACGGTACCTAAAAGGGTCTTGAGTGGGATCTCCGAGCTGAGTTAGGAAGTAAACACCGTTGATGTTCGTCGCAATGGTGTCCACAATTGCTGTTAGTTCGGCCACTGGCGCCGACGCTCCTTTGGCAGCTGCTACTGCCGAGGCCTTCTCCTCGACTTTAACGTTGTCTGCTTGAGATTTTGTGATTGCCGATTCACGCAGGCAGTGACAGATGAATTGCAGCCTGTGGAAGTGAGTTACGAGATTATCAAACGTTAGAAAGACAAGGAAAAAAAAAAGAGAAAGAGAAACTTACGTGCACACATGGTGTTTGAGAAAGATTTGCGTGAGTGCGTCCGGTAGAGCAGCAAGCGTTTCCGGTGCCATGCTCGACGAAGTTGAGGGCCTCGGTGGAATGCCTGTGCTTGCTGCAAGGCCGCTGCCTGGCTTAGCACCCATTGCCTTGCCGGACCCCATTTGTTGGACGGCTAGAGCCCTGTCGCTAATGAGCTTCTCTCCTGCAGTCCAGCGTTGGAGCTGATCTTTGGCGATGGAGTTATGACGCTTGATAAAAGTCTTGTCTGTGCTTTCGATGAACTCCCAGCCGCCTGTCTTGATGTTTTGCACTGCGAGAGGAACAAGTATCTCCCGCAAAATCTCCTTAGAGACCCTGAGTTGCTCGAGAGTTTCACGACTGACCACCCGGTTCTTGACAAACTGTAGGAGGATATAGTCTCGAATCGCACACCGACCACCTGTGTAGCGCATATTACTCGTTGCCACCCAGCAGCCTTGCACCAGATAAGCTGTTTTCTGGAGAACATCCAGAACTTCCTCCTCCGTGCAACCTGCCGGAGCCAGCTTCATAAGTCTTTCGAATTGCAGCACATGTACTCGACCCTGATATTTTACCGCATTACAACCTTTAGAAACTCTTCCTTACCTGAGACAAGACAGCGTGCAATCTCTTGTCCAGCGGCAAAGTATCCAAATAGCTGCAAAGTGCGTCGGCAGATATTCAGAAGAAATGAAGAAAATAACAAATTCTAACCTTTTCGAGAGAGGCTCTTTTCCTAGCCCTGGCACGGCTTGTGACGCTGCAGCCGAAGGCGCACGACCAGGGACCAGTTTCTTCATATATTCATTCCTGCCAAAAGTAAGAACAAGTTCTTTTGCATCTGTTCACGACTAATATCACTTACCGAGACATGTCGAAGCGGATGAGATTGTTTGCGGAGGACTTCATTTTCATTTTGATTTCCTTGGTTACAGGACTGTCTAACCCATGCGGCTCAAGTGTGATCCACGCCTGCAGAAGGAGCATGTTAGTAGGAAAACTGATTTAGATAGAAACAGACCTCGGCCTCCTCAAGTTGTTTCAGATGCGCGTATGACATCAATCTAGATTGCTGCTGACGCTCTGTCTCTTGTTTCTTTATTTCCACCTGCAAGTTCGTCCCTGTCAGCTACTGAAGTGGAAAAAGCTAAAGAATGGAACATACCTTAAAAGCCACAGGCTCTGGTTTCTTTTCAGTAGCAGCCCCTTCCTCAGCGTCGGGCATCTCGTCATCACTTTCAACGCGAGTGATATTTTTTTTCTTCTGCTCATCAGCTTCGTTCAGATAACTCAACGACGGACGAAGTTGGACAATCGCATGCAACGGATTCAAGTGGAGCTGTAGAAAGGAGATGCATGAGAACCAAGGAAAGAAGAGAGATGGCAAATAACCTTGTTCCCTTGCAGAATTCCAATGGCATAGTTCGTCGAGAGGTTGCCTTGAGTAGAAGTTAACGTCTGCGTGGAGATCATCAGGAACAACCCATCGATCTTAGCGTTTCACCTGTTTAGCGATTCGGAGATGGTCGTCCGCGGCGTCATCATAGTTGTCTCCAAACCGATCGACTTGGAGATCAACCTCGAGTTTCTGGTGTTGGTGCTTCACGCGAACCTGATAGCAAACTAGAACTCAATCCAGGAAGAAACCACCAAAACGTAGCGTAAAGAACAAACCGCTTCGCATCGTTGTTCCAACTCGTAAGGTCTCCAATACGGTCGAAGAGGATATTGGAGAAGATAGAACTATAGCAAAATCTATAAGACAGAGAGAAAGAGAAATCCATACGCTACCTTGGTGTCTGGATCGGCTGTAGGAGTAATATGGACCTCGATCTCTCTCACCACTGTATCTCCGTCCTCCACAATATCGGCCACTGATTCCATCGTCACTTCCTCTGGAACACTGCTTCCAGCTCCATCCATCCCCTCCCAGACCACAGCTCCATCCTCCATCTTTACCTTGATATCCATTTCGTCGTCATCGAGGATGAAATCCAGAGGCTCCGGCTTGACATCGATCTCCATTGTATCCTCGTCCATCACTGGAGGCAGATCCTCGATCTTCACCTGTGGTGGGGGCTGCGCGACGCTGGAAGCATTGGCGCTGGCCTCCGATCGCCTCCCGCGAGCTGGAACTCGCGGCTTGAATTTGGGCTCCATTGGCACACAAACTTTAGGGTTCTTAGAGCTAGGTTAGATTTTTGGAGCGATCGAAATGTAGCAGCCGAGGTATGGATCGCAGATTCTCGGAGTATACCGGACATGGCGCTGCTGCGAGCGTGTCCAGCAGCGAGCCTTCTTCCACCGCGGTGCCGCTCCAGTTGTTCGTGCGCCAGGAGATCCCTGGCGCCTCAAATCCGGGGCCCTACATTGCGGATTGCTTGCCGGATTTCGCCGGCTATAGCTGGATTGCGCATGGAGCGGGCAGCCAGCTAGTAATATCGATCGTCGCGTCGCCAGACAAGAAGGAGGAGTTTGGGATCGCGCGCTTGTTTCATCAGGCTCTAGAGACGAGGCTGGTCGAGGTATCGGACGAGGATTCTCTTGTCAGTATCGTCAGCTGGGGGAATTCTCAATCCGGGAGCGTTGGGGCTGCCGCTGGAAAGGCGATCTACATCTTTGCTCCCAGATTGCTTGGAAGACCTGAGACACAAAACACTCCAGGTGATCTCTTTTATTTTCTTCCTCGCTTCATGGAACTGGAACTAAAACTCTTTCTTTGCAGCTCTTCCGCTAGAATGGGAGCCCAGGAGCATGCTCGTCCATGCTTTTCCTGTGACACATTTTTCATGGAGCGGATCTGGCGATGGTATACTTTCGTCGGCTGGATCAAAGATCTCGATGTGGAAGCAAGACGATGATGGGTCTGGTAACTGGGTTCCCGTTTGGCAATCTTTGGTGGAGTGGCCTCAAGCGCTTGTAGCTGCGTCGTGGTCGTATAGGGGTCTCGCAGCGTCCGCGGACATGGATAACTTAGCAGGAAAGGATCTTAGAGGAAAGGCTACAGTGTGGTGGTGGCAAGAAGGCTCAGAGGCACAGCCAGTGGAGCTTTCTCATCCAAGGCAAGTTCTTGCTATACAGTGGAGGCCCGTGTCAAGGCAAAACGGAAAGGTGGTGGAGGAAAGTGAGCATCACAGGCTGATACTACTTACGTCTTGCCGAGATGGAGTTGTCCGGCTGTGGCTGGAGATTGACAGTGGGAAAGCAAGAGCTGACAGCGCCATGGTCAAGCCGGCGTTTTTCGTCAGTGCCTTGATCGAAGTGAACACGAGCTTGCAAGCAACACTGGGACTGGACTGCTTTGTGACTTGGGGGTTGGAAAAATCGCTGGGAAGTAGTTTCGCCACGGGGAATTCGACAGAGGTTGCGGCTTGTGAGTGGATCGTGGGGACGGGGCCTCGTGGAGTCGTTGCACTTTGGTCTTTGCATTGCCTGGACGATGTGTATCCTCCGCGCTGTCCTCGAGTTTTACTGTGGCAACAAGGGACGTTACGTTTTCTCGACTCGGAACCAGACATCGCAGAGAATCCATGTTTTTTCAAGGCAGTGATTCAGAGAGCTCAATCCTCGGTTCCGCCAACTTCGGTGGACTTGTTCGAAGTTTACGATGGAGGTCTGTTGAGACGCTCTCGGCTTTGGCCCCCGGTCACTTCCATTGGCGGTGGTAGTGGTCTTGGGAGGAGAGCATCCGATACAACGGGGTTGACGAGTAAGATCAAGATTGGTACGTGGGGACGCTCTCACGAGGATTTCCTCACGTTCGGTCACACCGGGGATAAGATAAATCTTGCTCTACATCCGGCTCGTGCAGCAAGAGTGGCAGCATCCGTTGACAAAGCAGGAACTCTTCTACTTTGGCAAACTAGCCTTCCTCTCGAACCTTACGTCGAGGCTCCGCATTTGCACGTATCATCCTGGAGACTCTGTGGCAGATTGTCCATACAGACCGAAAACTTTCTGCCGGCACTCTGCTGGTCTCCGGCTCTACTTTCGGGTGATAAGATGGTGTTAGTGGTGAGCCATTCCGACAGCATGTCCTGTTATCTCGTAGTAAGGGACAGATCGAAGGAACAACACTGGCTCGCATTAGATCTGCTATACGAGTTGCGGCCTCCAGTGTCTCAAGAAAAGCTGGTACTGGAAGACGTGTTCGTGATCCAGAACTCTGCACAGAAGGATCAGTCGGTTCTTGTTCTTGTTGCTTGCGGGAACAAGGGAAACGTGGCGATGTCCTGGACCTTTAACATCATCTTATGCGAAAAAGATGGTGAAGAAGATCAACAAAACTCTCGACAGTCGGGCATTCCTTACAAGGGACCACTAGTGGGGGCTGAAGAAGCAATCTACACAACATGCTTCTGGACTGGCTATATGTTTATGGCTCCTGGAGAAAGACTCTTGAGCGCAACCTCCCATTATCCGTCACCGTATGATTTCGTTTCGGGCTGTGAAGACGGGTCTTTACGGCTCTGGCGAGTAACTCTGCCGGAAAATCAGCATCTCAACTCCTGGGAGTGTGTTGGTCGACTGACAACAATTTCTTCTGAAGGGTTCACTTTGCTAGCTGTGGGTAACCATGGCACAAAGCTGGCTTCTTCGACGCAGTCTGATTCAACTCTGAGAATTTGGGAGATAGTTTGTGGCTCAGGCAGCTACTTGCATTACCTTACAGGAGAGATCGTCCTAGCTCAAAGTCCAGCTGCATTGAGCTGGTTCGAAGGTGGTGATGGAATTTCAATGCTGGGGGTAGTGATCGCCGGTTTAGTCCAGGTTTACGTTGAAGCCCGTGATGACGCATCCGACTACTCGAGCTGGGTCTGCCTAGCGTCGATTTCCACTTTGCATTGCGTGGATGGACTTTTTTGGGGGCCACAAGCGTCGCTTGTTGTGACGACTGAAAGCCGGATACAACTTCTAAGTCAATGGGGGACGGAAAGCGGGTAAGCATTGTCTTTATGCTTTACTTTCAAATCGTTAAATTTTGAATGCTCAGTGGAACTGTGGAGATGTTGTTGAAGGCAGCTATTACAGCTTCACGACCGCGATCGCTCTGCCATCCGAAGTCGATTTTGAATTTTCTCTTGAACGGTATGCTGCACTGCCTATTCTGTGTTTGTGAAACTCATAGCTGGCTGTGATAATATGGCTAGGAGAGCAGCACCAAGCAAGTATCTGTCTTCGACGCCTCTTATCCCTTGCGGCTGAAAGGACATGCGACTCTCTTGAGTTCCCGTTCATTTCGATACATGATATTCAAAAGGAGAAGGAGTTGGAACACACCGCGGTAACACAAACAACAGCATGGGTCTTTGGGGAGTCGATGGAGCACTCAGACAGTCTTCACGATGTAGATGGTCCGTTGAGCGCTTTGGAATTGGAGCAGCTTACCTCGATTGTAGAGCTTTTTAAAAATGGCTCTCAGCTTCTACCAGTCATCCACTTACTTCAAGAGATTCGTCAGTCAAGTCAGTTTGCATACCTTGATGAACCAGGCCAAAGGTAAGATCTTTTTAATATCATGCAATCACTTATAGTGCATTATCCAGGGTTGCTATATCTGTTCTCTACAACAAGCTTCAGAATTTGGAAGTCCTTGTAGATTCTAAAACGATTGCATGGGCCCTTCAGTCGGAATGCAAGGATTTACTCGTTGATATGCTCATTCCAGAGAACAGCATGTCATGGTCCGCTTTAAGAGCTCTGGGAGTTGGGCTTTGGTTTACAGATGTTGGACAGCTTCGTGCACGGGTAACTACTGGTTACTGGTGCATATTATTGTGATTACTGATCTGTGCTATCTCGTTTATGTTATCAGATAGAGAAACTGGCAAGGACTCTATTTTTGCAAAGCCGTGATCCTAAGGACTGTGCTCTTTTCTATATTGCATTGGATCGGAAAACGGTACTGTCCGGCTTATTTAAAATGAGTCGGGATGAAAGCGACAAACCTTTGGTTCAGTTTTTTTCTAGGGATTTTCAGGTACGTGCTTTGAGTGTATCCAAAAGATTATTTCAACCTTTCTTCTTTTCTGGTGTTAGGACGACAAAAACAAATCTGCTGCTCTTAAAAATGCCTACGTCCTGATGGGAAAGCATCGGCATGAACTTGCAGCTACGTTTTTCTTGTTAGGGGGAGATTTAGAATCTGCATTATCAGTGTGTACCAGAAGCCTTTGTGACCCGCAGCTAGCATTGGTTATATGTCGCCTGAAGGGGAGTAATGACCAACCAGCAAAAGATCTTATTTCTAAAGAGCTGCTTCCAGACGCAAAAATTTCCGATAAATGGCTTGCGAGCGTATTTCAGGTACTTAACTTCTATTTAAGTATAAGAATGTGAGAAGACGGTTGTTTCTTTCTGCAGTATTTACTTGGTGAGCGTCTTGAAGCTCTCTGCGAAATAGTCGGAAGTGACAAAGATCCAGGAAAACTACCTCTTCTCGATCCTGATGTTGGAGACTACTGTCGTGTTGTTCTCTCGAAACCCGGAATGACTTGTTCTTCCATAGCAAACAAGGCGTGTCGGATATCTGCTCTAGCTTTGAAGAAGCTTGGACTTCCCGTAATATACACTTCCTCGCTGTTTCTGTTCTGATGTTTTATTTTTGCAGTTAAGAGCTTTAGAGATCCTGCGAAGATCGTCACATGAAACATGCAGTGCTGGTCAAATGGATTGGATTTTTCCCGCTGTGGTAGAAAAGCTTGCTGTACACTTCGTGGAAGGTCTCGCCTTGCAATACATGATCGATGCTGGGGAGATATGGCGCGACTTCAAGCAAAAGACAGCGGACAATGGCGTTCGGGATCTAGCCATCCTCAACCGCAAGTTTTCTATCGATCCGGCATCTTTGTCTAACTTGGTAAGCTGTTTCCCATTCTTTTTAGCATGTTTATTATTGTGTTATCTTTACAGCTTGAGCTCACCGCATGGCATCTTGGGCGTCCATGGTTTGGTTATTGGTTGCTCAACACCGCTACTATATCTACGGATTTGCCATCACCTTTCAGCTCTTCGACTAATTATAAAGAAACCATTTTGGAGTTCGTGTCTTCGACAGAGATATTTTGTGCGACATTGCTAGCCTTCGGCCCTGCCATCTTTCCATCAAGTATTTCATTGGATACATATGGGAACTTTCAACCACTTTTGATGAACGAGGGACATATTGGTCTAGCAACTGACAAGGCCTGGTCCACAACGTTGCCTCAGGTTGAAGAATTAAGAAGTTATGCAAGCCAGATCAATCAGTTCGTATCCAGCAGCAGCTCGATACCTGATGAAACGGAGAGACGGCATTTGTTTCTACTCGCCTTTATTTTTCTGATGGGAGCAGCTTGGCTTAAGAGACAGGCGGAGGTGCTGTTATTTATAATTCAGATGATGCTGGACACCGAGACAACTTCTGGACTCGATCTTAACGCCTGCTTTCGTATGGAGCCGTCCAAGACTGCTTTCGACGGGTCTGAAACAAAGTTACTAAGCGACGATGATACATGGCTCTTACTTGGTGTTGCATTGTGGAGCCGGGTCCTTGCTTTTCTAAAACGGCAGCTTTCGACGGTGGCGACTGAGGTTTCTTATTCTGGCTTTGGCAGAGTTTCTCCTAGACAATCGACTATCAAATCCTTCTCGCGACTGTCGTTCGTAAGCGTTGCCGAGCAATCTGCGAAACCTCGCCGACAACCTGGTGCCGAAGCTCTGTTATCGTCCATAGGCTGCATATTTTCGAAACTAAGAACTCAGTTGGCACTTCGGGTCAGGGACACAGCAAATGGGGCTTCACTTGACTTTTTGTGGAAGGAAGCACTGGATACTGGAAACTATATCCAGAATTCGTACGTGGAACTTTGGAAGCTTCTATCTGTAAATGAGGAGGTTCGCGCGGCCTTGAAAATGGAAGGTATTGATGGACAACAGCCGTTGGAGAGCAAGGTTGGCTGGATAGCAGAAACAAGTGATAGAAGTTCGGCTTCAGCTGTTCCTGCTCCAGAAGAAAGTGGCATCCGGTCTCAGCTTAGTAGGAGGTTTAGTATGAAGGGATTGATCCGGAGCCACTTCAACACTAGATTTCGCAAGGACGACGAAGCTTTGCATTCGCCAGGCGATTCACTGGAGGTATATCATTTTCCATTTCGACTTTGAATTCCTAAAGAATCCGTGTGTTTGTCCTTTGCAGGCTATCTCAGTCAACAGTTGCAATCCCGAGCAAGTGGTCGTTGCGAGCAGTAGCAAGGTACATTTTCTCATCTCTAGTGTCATTTCGTAGTTTGCATGGAAGCTTGCCGTTTGTGAGCCTACAAACATTGTGCAGGCACAGTAGGAGCATCCTGTGCTCGACTTTTTTTTCCATTTGGAGCGTGTTGAGATTGCTTGGAATGTCTCTGGGATAATCCCAGTCGTCGAATGTAAGCACTTGACTGACCTTGTTTTGTGGCTAGCCTGCACAAGTCTTTCCATACTTTTGATTTGGTACTTTTCTCCAGGGACTTCTTTACCTTGAACTTGATACGTATGGCAAGTTTTCTGAGTCCAAAGACAACTTGTGGGCAGAAGCTGACTGGCCTCAGGATGGCTGGGCAGGATCAGTGTCAACACCCGTCCCAACTTTTGTCACACCCGGTGTAGGCTTGGGTAGCAAGAGCGGCTCGGGCATTGGACTAGGTGGTGCAGCAGTCGGAATGGCAGCACTGTCAAAGTCCGTAAAGGAGTCGAGAAAAGCTGCGGTTGGATTTGGAGTTCCAGGATATGCAGGCATTGCAGCCTGGCATATGGGATGGGAGGAACTAGCAGACTACGATGGACTCGTCGATCCTCCGGCCACTGTTGAGAACGTGACAACGTCCGCTATAGCTGCACATCCTTTGCGGCCTTTCTTTCTCGTCGGCGCGAGAAACACTCACGTTTACCTCTGGAAGGTACGTTTGAATCACGTTTTCTCGTCCCTTGACTCTTATTTTGTTGCTGCACGATATAGTTTGGCGAGTCGTCGGCCACTGCAACTTATGGTGTCTTGCCGGCTGCAAATGTCCCACCACCTTACGCCCTTGCTTCCGTTTCTTCCGTCCAATTCGATCGTTGTGGTCATCGGTTTGCATCCTCAGCAGTCGATGGCACTGTGTGTGCGTGGCAGCTCGAAGTTGGAGGCCGAAGTAACGTCTGTCCTACTGAGTCTCAACTGTGCTTTGACCGCCATGCGTGGTACTGTTTTCGCGAGCTACAGTTCTATTCGATCTCTCACGGTCGGCCACTGCAGGGACGTCACTTTTGTTGGTGAGAGTGGCGCTATTATTGCAGCGGCCGGTTCTAGCCCCTCGGGAGAGAACCTGGTCGTCTGGAATACTTTAGCTCCCCCAAGCTCGGCGCGAATGTCGATTTCCTGCCATGAAGGTCTGTCAGCCTGTCCGTCTTCCTTCTTTTTTACTAGTATCGTACGTGTATATCTCATACTGGAGAAATGTTTTTGTTCTTGTGAAGGTGGTGCCAACTGCCTGGATGTATTGCACGCGGACCTTGGTGGCTCGCCTCTGATTATAACTGGAGGGAAGAAAGGAGATATCTCCGTTCATGACTTTCGATACATTACAACCGGCAAGGCGAAGCGTCGCAAGAACGGGTATCAAAGAACAGGCGACGATGGTCGTTTCGTGTGGCACATACCAAAAGCTCATACAGGTATGTATCTTGATTCGATTCGAGCTGGCCTATTGAATTTTTATTTCTCGGTTCTTGGACGTAGCGAGTGTAACCAGAGTGCGAGCAGTGCCAGGGACAACACTGTTTTTAACTGGCAGTAAAGACGGAGACGTCAAGCTTTGGGATGTGAACAAATGCGAGCTCGTAAAGCACTGGCAGAGAGTCCATGAGAAACGCTTGTTTCTTCAGCACAATACGCCAGGCTTGGGTGCTCTGGTTCAGGTGAGTGTTCCTCTCTCGTCGGCAAGGAATTGATTAAACCAGGCAGGCCTTCCTTGTTTCTTTTCTCTGCCTTTGTTTTCTTTCCATTTCTTTCGTTTTCTGCCGCTGCACGTTGATATAATAATGCGTGCACTTGCTTCGTTTCAGGCAGCAGTGATGGATTTGAGGATCTTACCAAATGGATTCATTACATGCGGGAGCGACGGGGCTCTTCGGCATTTTCGATTGGAAAGCGAGCATCACTCTGGTTGACCCGTGAAAGGTAGTGTTTCCAGTTTTTTGGCTTAAAAGCTTGCTTTCGAGTAGCTTTCTTCTTTTCTTCTTCGTTTTTTATCGCAGCCCTTTGGTGTTGTGCGCAGATTAGCATAACTTATAAGAACGCAATGCGTGTCAGAGAAATCCCAAAGATAAAACTGAGGATGAGGTTTTGTCGGGCATCCACCTGACAGGCTGCGGACGTGGGTGCGTCTCCGCGTGCCACGTGTCGTGGTGTCGGGTGGGCGCTGACTTGCCGGTCAACTTTACCGTCTGGTGTAGGTATGGTTAGTGCTTTCACTCACTATACGAGTATTTCTTTTTTTTACTTATTTATTTTTTTTGTGTAGGAGATTGGGTCCCCTTGGCTTGAATAAAAGATGTTAGAAAATGGATCTCAGTGCAAAGTGGTATCAGCCTCAATGCCTTTTGTGGATGAGGGGAATCTTTAAAATATTGGTATGGTCAATGTACGTCGCTTGCTTTTCTAGAACACTAGGAACATTTTTGTGGCAACCAAAAAGAAAGCAAGAGAAACAACAGGGACAGAAATAAAATAGCAAGGCCGCTTCTTCGAAACTCCAATACCATAAACCCGAAGTACTTCCAACTAAGATCGTTTCATAAACACCCACATGTTTAAGGAATAATTCAAGTCTTTTTGCGTGTTTAGAGAAGAATCCATGTATTTAAAACAAATATTCGAGCATGAGCATGAAGTAAACATGTAGCTGATTGAGATTATATACCCTACGAATGATATGATTTAACAATGCAGGTTTATATGATTTAAATTATATACACATGTTCTTCTCTTGTGGAACGAAGTTGTGAGTGGTGAACAACTCATCGTGCTTTCTTGCTTGCAGGATATGCCGCGGGTACACTGGAAATCTTTGACGAAACACGGCTTTAAGCAACAGGGGGATATGCCACTCTCTGCACGCAGACAGACAACACGAAACCAGGCGAGAGGGGGGGTGGTGGATTCGGATTCCATGAAACAAGATATTATGCTCCCCGCGAAAAGACGTCTCGTCTCTTTGGAGGGAATTCCAGAATTCTCGCTTGAGCTCGCAAAAGCTCGAGGAACAAATCCAAACGTATAAGTGTTACATGCACTATGGAGTTTTCACTTGGAGAGGGGCTTAGAGCTTTCTTTTCGGTGTTGTCTCGTATAGCAAGCAAGGAATGACTTTGCGTGTCGGCACATTGTGCCCATTTCATATCGAAACATTAATATATCACTTGTCAAGCTCAGTAGGACGAAGCCGGCATTCAAGATTTTCAGCGTGAAGTCGTTTTGGCGCTGCCAGTGTCACGGTTTGGGTTGAAAAACTTTGCCGTGGCTACGATACGGTAGCCGCCTGGTGGTGAAAGTGAGAAAAGAGGAAAAGTACTACAAACAAGGAGCTTGAGGTGGTACTGTGAACATTGAGTTCTAAGTTTTCTAAAACTCTCACGTACCGTCTCTTTCGTGATCTCGTGCTCTTCTGGATAGACATCTATGTCTTGTTTACAGTTGTTTCGTGATTCTAACTAGCTTGAAAACCTGCGAGCTTGCAATGTTAAAAGAATGTCAACTTATAGAGCACGGCAAAAGGAAACTTCTACTTCTCTGTAAGGCCTCTGGGATGCCTTGTACAAGCCGGGGGATGCCAAGTCTATCCAAGAACATCGACAAAAGCAATGTTAGTGAAAGGTTTCTTTGTTTATCCCAAAAATAATCTAAAGCCTTGTAGCTTTTGCTGTTCTTCTTGTACAACACTTCCATAGATAAGCTCTAGCAAAAAACTAGATCCAAGCCAGCACTAGACGTAGCCTTCATCAACTGGAAGTTACTCGTCTGCGGGTTAATCCAAATAAAAAACCACACGATTACGACTTGTCTTTAGCCAGAAACGCTTCCACCAAGCCCAGGCTCGAGCAAGGACATGGTGTGGGTTGAGGAACCATTTGAGGATGATTAGCATGCCATTAAAGAAACTAATAAAATAATGGGCTCAGTGCACTATGAGATCTATCATGTAAATAAGTATGATAGAAAAGCCAGAGCTCATGGAGGAAAAATTGTTAAAAATTACAGCAGAAACTACAAAGAAATACGTAAGTTAGTCAGCTGTGTATTACAGTAACAATTAGCAGTGCTGGCTCTCTCCCAGGATTTTTTTAATAGCTAGATTATTTTCCCACACATTGCCTGACACTTATAAGCCACAACAACACTGCCTTAGTTCTCATATTTTCATTCAAAGTCTCAATTGAGTTCCAGCACTATATGCTTTGGAGCACACTCACTCACACACGCACACTCTCACACTCATATCACACACACCCAAAGTACAAAGTTCTTGAGTGGAGTGATTTAAATCCATCCCAGGGAGCTAGGAAGAAATTCTTAACTGGTTTGATGGAGATCATCCATGGACGCTCCTTCACAGCTGCCCAATTTTGCCCAAGACCAACATTGATTGATCCATTGGAGTGATTCACCCAGAATTTCTTGCTATCTAGAGAAATTTCTCTTGTTTCTTCTTCTCCTCTCTCTATGATCATGAGCTCCAAAGCAATGATCCATCACCAGCATCACCAGCAGCAGCAACACCACCATCTCAATCTCAATGTCAACAATGTGCTGCCAGATTGGATCAAGCCACACTACTTGACAGCAATTCACCACACTGCCCACCAGAATCTCCCCATCGCCATTCCAATTCCCATGCCACTCCCAAATCCCCCAAGCATCAAGAAGGAGTCGCCATCCAGCGGCCAGGATCGCGAGCATCGGACGATCCCCACCGCACCAATAAAGCCTCTCTACGATCAGCACGGGCAAAGCGCGCAGTCTTGCTCCTCCTCCTCGATCCCTTTCGTCAGCCTGCGGCGGCCGCCAGAGATCGCCAGCAGCAGCTCCAGCAGCGCCTCCGGATCAGCATCCGCCACTAGCAGCAGCGGCGGCGGCGATGGCGTCCAGCAGATCCAGACCGGCATTCTCGACGACGATCGCATCCCACTGGCACTGGCATTGCAGCTGGATCAAGATCGAGCGCGGCGGCGGCGCGAATCGTCCTCGTCGCCAAATATTTCGGATCGGGAGGAGGCCGCCATGATCGATTCCCCCGGCGCGGGGCTCCGGATTGGGCTCCCGACGGAGGCGATCGCCTTGAGCAGGAGCAGCAGCGCCAGCGCCAGCGCCACAGCGGCGATCGATCAGGGCAGTAGCAGCTCGGCGGCGATGGCGGTGGCGGTGGCAGTGGCGGATCCCTGCATGTTCCAGGATCAGGGAGCGGGGATTAGGGGCAAGGGCCAGTTCTGGATTCCAACGCCCGCGCAGATCCTTGTCGGCCCGACGCAATTCTCGTGCCCGGTGTGTGGCAAGACTTTCAATCGCTACAACAACATGCAGGTAATCAAGCGTCGAGACGTTCCTGGTCGATTTCTTGCCGTGTTCTTGCGATGGATATCTTGTGTTCTTCGTTTCCAGTTTACTTGTGCGTCACACTGTCTCGTCGATGGATCGTGTTCTCTTCTTGTTGAGAGAAATGGCTGGCTGGAGTGCTCAATCTTTGGTTGATAAGAGCTCTCCTTGGATGCCGTGTGTGAGAGTTCTTGAGGTATTTGACTCCCTTGGAAGCCTTTTCTCTTCTTTTGTCTGAGAGAATCTCTTCAGATGGTACTCTTTCGGTCAAGTTGGTTTTGTTCTTGCGAAAGAGATGACTCTGGAGATGACTGACTCGTTTCTCTTTTGGTTTTGTTTCCATGATCCAGATGCATATGTGGGGGCATGGATCGCAGTACCGTCGCGGCCCCGAATCCCTCCGCGGCACGCAGCCCAGCGCGATGCTCCGGCTGCCGTGCTACTGCTGCGCGCCGGGGTGCCGCAACAACATCGAGCACCCGCGCGCCAAGCCGCTCAAGGACTTCCGGACGCTCCAGACGCACTACAAGCGCAAGCACGGCGCCAAGCCCTTCATGTGCCGCAAATGCGGCAAGGCGTTCGCGGTGCGCGGCGACTGGCGCACGCACGAGAAGAACTGCGGCAAGTTGTGGTACTGTAGCTGCGGCTCGGATTTCAAGCACAAGCGGTCGCTCAAGGACCATATCCGCGCGTTTGGGAGCGGCCACTCTCCCGTGGGGCTGGATGAACAGGAGGAAGATCCGGACGAGGACGAGGACGAGGAAGCTGGATCGAATTCCACCAACGAAGACGACGGCGAGATGGACACGACTATGACGGCCATCTCCAGCTAGAAGCAGTCTTTGTTTTTTTCTTGTTTCTTTTTTTCTTTTTTTTTTGCTCCAAGAAACAGAGCACTACCTATGAAATGTGGTCAGAGTTTGTTCAGAATTCAGAATGAACCCTAAAAATTGATCAGAACTCAGGCTGAACCTTAAAAGTTGTCAGAATGAACCTTACAAATGTCAGAATGAGCAGCTTTCTTGGTTCAAATGTTTGAAAATCTGTCCTTTGTTGGGCACATGGTGAAGAGATATTGGGGATCAGGGAGTGGTGCGGATCTTGGATGGATCGCGGCGTTTCAGCTCCAGACACTATCTATTACATGCAGGAAAACATAAAATTTGTAGCATAACCATCTGATCTCTCTCTCTCTGGTGGAGATTTTTCCACGGCATTCAAAAGGCCCAGGTCTTTTGTCTGCTGCTGCTGCTGCAGCACATCTTCAAAACCCACACGCAAGATTGTTTAAGTTGGAGCGATCACGTCCCGAGACACGGCACAAAGGGGATGGGCGCAATGGCTCTTTTTTTGTTTTCGGGCAGAGTTTCACGCCCCGCCACGAGCGGTGTGCGTATAATTATGCAAAGTTCACCCGTGAACATACCACCCGCACTACAAGAACTGTGTTAACAGCGCGATCGCGGGTCGCCCACGAGGATGATTTCCTGGCAGCTTGTTCCACGCAATTGACGGCGATTAACAAAACCCTAGAGAGATGTGGGATCCCGCGCGTGGAGATTTTATGTTTTTCTTCTTCTGAAACGGCTTCGAGGCTCTTTCTCTCCCACTGTCTAGAGTTCGGCAGAAAAGGCATCGTTTACTGAGGATGAAAAAATGTCTTACATGAGCAACTTATACTCCCATTGACCGCCTCCTTTCATCCTCATTCAACTCAACGCATTTGTTCACATGGCTTCTGAAGTTAATATATAAAAACAGAGGAAAATCACGACACATGGACACGGCATGAAATCAAGGAAAGCACTGGTCACCGCCCGTAATCCTGCGGCATGCACGCTCTCGTGTTCCCCATTCTGTGTCTGAAAGGCGAGCGCACGCGTGCGTACGTGTGCCCACCCCACAAATTAGGGCTCCTGCTCGCCCGGGGTGGTAGGTCAAATGTGAAAAGTATGTTGGTTGCTTGTTCCAGCCCGTGACGAGCCAAGAAAATAATATTATGGCCAGCCATCATTTTCCTAGAGTTGGCAAAAACTTACAAACAAAGGTAGTGGAGGGTGGTGGATCATGGCCGGGGAAAAAGCCCTAATTAGCGAGCGCGTCGTCATCATTCATGCACCTGGATTTTGGTTATTCATATTTGTCTAGTTTATATTGGACACGGATAGATATTGCCGAATGTTTATGACAGGATTGTTTAGTCCCGATTAGCTTCTATTGCGATAATAGATACGTGTCCACAAGATTCCCATGTGGTGGATTAGTTGGTGTGGTCAAAAACAACGAGACAATGTTCCCTTGAGCTTGATAGGAAAGATGCCCAGATCAAATGTAGTCTCTAGTGGCAACAATCTTAACCCTTGGGAATAGTTTAGGGTCGCATAACACTGGACACTGTCCGTGCACGTAATCGCGCGCTTTTATTTAAATGGCTAAAGATCCCTCCCGCGAATATGCGTTAGAATGTTCTACGTGGATACCCCCCATGGCATGGGTGTGGATGGACCCATGGCGTGAGTCATGGTAGGCGCAAAACGACACCATCGCATGCGCGCGTGAGCTTCGGTGTGGACCCATGCGCATCTATGGCGCATGAAAGGTGGCCTACCATCGCCATACCACGACATGATCAAAACAACACAAGAAAAATATTTAGTCTTTGATATCTTTTGTATGGTTTCTTTTTCCGGCTCTTTCCCTTCAATGCCTCGAGCGAGTGAGTGCCTCTTGGAGCACAGCAACGCTGATAGCTAGCTTGAAAGAGAGAAAACAAAGAAAAACAAACACAAAGGCCACTGTCAGCCGAGAGATTCCTGGAAAGGTTCCAGCGTGGACTGGCTGGTCAACAGATTCGACAAGAGAACATACGAGTTTGGATCGCTTGCGTCGATCAAACTCGCGGCCTTGACACCTCGCTTTGCGTCGCCGTGAACTCTGCAAGCACTCAAGAATGCCCGCCACGACACGGCATCCATAGCCAGGCTGAATTCCTCCGCCTCGCCGAGCCTCCCAACTTTGGCCAGCGCGTCCACGACACACCCAAAGTGCTCCGCCAGCGGCTGGATTCCATGGTCCTCCACCATGGAGCTAAAGCACGCCATGGCGTCCTTGACGAGCCCCGAGTGGCTGCACGAAAGTATCGCGCACAGGAAGCTGACGTCGTCGGCTTTCGTCCCGTCCTGTTGCATCTTCCAAAACAGCTTCAGACTGTCCCTGGGATTCCCGTGCTGCGCGTTGGCCGCCACCATGACTGTCCACGAAACCACGTCCCGGCGTTTGATCCTCTCGAACTCGCGGTTGGCGGCGTCCAAGTTGCCACACTCGGCGTACATGTTGACGATCGCGTTCCGGACGGTGTCGTCGCTGTCCAGGCCTTGAGAAGCCACTCGGGAGTGGAAGAGCTTTCCCTGAGTCGGGGCCACGGCACCGGCGCAGGCATCGAGCGCGAGGACGTATGAAACTTGATCCGGTTTCGTGCCTTCCATGTCCATCGCCTGGAAGAGCTTGAGAGCTTCTTTCGGCGAGTCGAGCTGGATGTAGGCCGTGAGCATTGCGTTCCACGAGACCACGTCCTTCTTCTTCAGGCCGTCGAAGACGCACTTGGAGTTTTCGAGGCTGCCACACTTTGCGTAGAGGTTGATGAGGAAGTTTGCGACGATGTTGCCGTCGAGCTGGAAGCCACTGGCCAAAACTCGCCTGTGCATGGCTTTGGCAGATTCCTCACCCGTGTAGACGCAGGCGTTGAGAAGAGCCGTGTAGCTTATCTTGTCTGGCTTCAGGCCTTCCAGGTCCATCTTCCAGAGGAGCTTGAGAGCCTCCTTGCCGCAGCCGTGCTGGCTGTACTCCACGGCCAAGGCGTTCCAGGAAACGAGATCCCTGCTCGGCATCTCGTCAAACACCTTCCTGGCCTCGTCCAAGCTCGCACACTTCCCGTACATGCTCACCAACGTGTTGTTTACGTTGACATCGCCGCCAAAACCAGTGGCAATTGCTCGAGAGTGAGCACTTCTTCCACGTGTTAGATCCCCCGAGCTCGCACAGGCGTCGAGAATGCTCACGAACGTCACCTTGCTCGGAGGAATGCCTTCCAAGTCCATCTTCTTGAGAAGCTCCAGCGCTTCTCTTCCATGCCTGTGCTGTGCGTATGCTGTTATCATCGCGTTCCAGGAAACCACGCTCTTCACCTCCATCCCCTCAAGAACACCTCTTGCCTCTGCCAAGCTCCCACACTTCCCGTACATGTTAACCAGCGTCGTCTCCACAAACACGTCCATCATGAAACCACTCGCGAGGAAAGTAGCGTGAAACTTTCGTCCCTGTTCCAAGTCTTCAAGCGTTGCACAGGCAGCTAACAAGCCAAGCAAGCTCGCCCTGTTCGGTCGAAAGCCTTCCATGCTCATCAACCGAGAAAGCTCCATAGCCTCTCTGGCATGCCCGAGCTGTGTGTAGGACGTGAGCATGGCGGCCCAGGACACCGAGTTCTTCAAAAGGATGCCGTCAAACACCTCCCTGGCCTCGGAAACACTGGAGCAGCGTCCATACATGCTGAGGAGTGCGTTTCCAACGCCAACATCTGTAGTGAAACCATCTGCTGTAGCTTGCGAGTGGACTTTCCTACCGTGCTCCAAGTCCGTGCAAGCATCCAAGATGCCGACGAAAGTGAAAGCGTCAGGCCTGGTTCCATCCTGCTGCATCTCCTGGAAGACTCTAAACGCCAGCGTCGAGTCTCTGGCCACCTGCGAATACGAAACAATCAGTGCGTTCCACGAGACAACATCTCTTTGTTCCATACCGTCAAAGACAAGCCTCGCGTCGCTGGAGCTCCCGCACTTGCCATACATGGTGATGAGGCAATTGGCGACGATGAGATGGTCTTCAAACTCCGTCGCGGCAATGCTGGCATGCACAGCGCGACCAAGCTCGAGAGCTCCCAGAAGCGTGCACGCCTTGAGAGCCAGGCCCACCGTGAAAGTATCCGGTTTCACACCCTCAGCGTGCATTCTCCAGTAGATCACCAGCGCTTTGAAAGGATTGCCATTCCGGATGTGAGCCGTGATCATCACTGTGGCGAGGCACTTGTCCGGAACAACACCTTCCTCCACCATCTTCTCGAAAAATCCCACAGCCCCACTGTAATCCCCGTTGAGAACACAAGCCGAGACCATCTCGCTCCACGAGAAGAGATTCCTGTGAGCCATCGCTATAGTGTCGAAAACTCTACGCGCCTCCTCCAAGCTGCCGCATTTCCCATACATCCCAATCACCATATTCGCTAGCCGGCGATCAGCGCGACAATCGCTCTTGCTGACGTGATCGTGGATTTTCCTGCCCTCCGCCAATGCCTGCGCCTCGCCACACCACCGGAGCAATCTGCTATAGCTGCCGATCTTGTCCAGAGATTCTTCCAGAGATTCCAGAGCTCGATCTACATCCATACCTCTCCCGTCGGCGATGCCGCCGCAAGAATCAGCTGCATCGAGCGATAGAAGCCTAGAGAATCGAGAATGCGAGAATTGGATCCGCCGGAGCATCGCCCGCCCGGGCATGGGCGAAGAACCCTAAATTACAGAGATTCCACTAACGGATTCATAGCGACACGTGCCCACGGGCACCGGCTGGAGCCGGTAAGATCGCGAGACACGTGGCGGGAGCCTGGTCGCCGCAGATGGCGGTGCCGCCGTGCACGGGCTACAGCCAGTCAGCAGATCCCGCAACCGGCCCAGGGAGTCATCTTCGTCTACCTCATGTTTGGGTGCCTAGGGTTAGGGTATTGGCGTAGGAGCTGGTGGCCTCGACATCGCCGAGAAGCGCAAGGGCGATTATTCTCCATTCGTGAAGCTTGCGAGGCAAAAGGTGAATTCTTTGCGAGATTTTCACTCTCTCGCTCGCGATTCTCTGAAATTTCCGGTAGCTGAGAGCAAGATTGGCCGTGTAGGGTTTGCTGGGATAGGAGGCGACCGCCAGACCGATGCGCGGTGAAGAAATCCCTGAAAGCGAGGAGGATACGCGATCATCGTCTCCTGGAGCTGCTGCTAGTGGCGGGGCGGCGTCATTGCCGTGGTGGGGCGCTCAATCGTCCGCTACTGTCACTCAAAAGGCTGCTTTTGATGGTTGTGCGAGCGGCGGGAGAGTGAACTTCGCCCCAATGCAGCAGCCTCAAGCTCCACACGATGGTCACACTCTTTCTTCTCCAGCCCAGAAGTTACCAGCGCCTTCCTCCGGCACAGGTTTGCTGGAAACTTTCTTTCTTTCTTTCAAAGCAAAACCTTTCATACATTTCTTTCTTTCTCTTCAGCAGCTGTGGATGAGAATGGTGCTACTGCTGTGGCTACTGTCGGTGAAGTAGCGAATGGAATTCCTCCACCGCCGGGAGAGTTTATCATCCGGCCTCCCCAGCTCGAGCTCGGTCACCCAATGGTCTGAAAAACGAAAAGAGCGACAGAAGTTTGATGACCTTTCGTGTTGTGGACTCGTTCCAGGTTCGCGCAGCCTATCCGTATGATCCGTATTACGGTGGACTTGTTGCGGCTTATGGAGCGCAGGGAGTGCCAATGGTAGTGCTCTTTTCAGTAGGGAATTGTCGGTCTCACTCACGCGTTTTGTGTTTCATGTAGATGCATCCTCATGTTCTAGGAATGCAGCACAGTCGAATGCCTTTGCCGTCGGAGATGATGGAAGAAGAGCCCGTGTATGTAAACGCGAAGCAGTATCACGGCATTCTTCGCAGGAGGCAGATACGAGCAAAGGCGGAGCTCGAGAACAAACTCGTGAAGACTAGGAAAGTAAGTTTCTTTTCTTTCCTTTCCTCTCGTGGAACTAGTGTTTCTTCTCTTTTCTCCTGTAGAACTTGACTGAACCAATGTTTTTCCACAGCCATATCTACATGAATCGCGACACCAGCACGCGTTGAGGAGAGCCAGGGGATGCGGCGGCCGGTTCCTCAACACCAAAGCCAAGGAAGATGGGAAAGGATGCAACGATGTAAATGAGAGAGCTTCGTCAGTGTGCTCGGATAGCTCTGACGCCAAGTCCAACAGCGCTGGAGCCGGATCGGCGGAAAGCGGTGGAGCTGCCGGGTATCATCACCCTCGAATGATCTCAGCAGCGAATCAAGCAAATGGTTACCACAGTCTTCATCAAGCTCAGTCGTTCCATCCGTCAGCGTTCCATCCTTTAGCTAGTTGTGATGGTGGTGACAACGGGCAGAGTGGCACCGGCATGGTTTCCAGCATGGCTGTGGCGACGCAGTAAGATCGCGCCAGCGAGCGAAGATCGTAGGAGAGAAGTTTATGGGGAAGAGCCAATGTTGGGTGAAGTGGTGGATGATGATGATGATGATCATGATGATGGAAGAAAAGAGAAGGCTTGCAGTTTTGTTACCAGCAAGCAGTGTAGTAGGAGCAAAAACTCAGTTTGTGCAGTGTTCTCTTTTGACTTGTCATACTTGATAGTACGGACTGTGATATTCATGAAATATTATAGTACAGTTAAAGATTATGCCTGAAATATTCTAGTACGGATGAAGTTACACTAAAGCCCTAGCTAAACCCTAAATTTGGAGGGAAATAGGGGGGAGAGATGAATGTAGGCGGCAAGCGGCTATGGTGGATCTCTCGGCGCTGCTCCAGGATCTGGGAGACTGCATCGCCAGCAAGCTCGACTCGTCATCCGAGACGCAGCCGGAGAACGATGATCCGGTAGAGTCGCGCTTCCGGTCGGTGTTGCCTGTTCTTCTCGACGCGTATTTTCTTCCCGAGAAAGGTATGCGGTCGCGATAGGGGAAGAGAGGCTTATTTCGTGCGCTTGGCAGTGAAAGGACGGGAGATTTTGGCGATTTTGAAGCTGGTGCGGCACACTGTGGATCATTTTCCCGGTGTTCTCTTCCATGGCAAAGCTCATGCTGTTCTTCCTGTTGTTGCGAGGTTGATTCCACTTCTTGCCGAGCCCGCTGCGAGGTATAAATTTTTTATTTCTTCGTTTTTTTGTGTATGGAGTAACTTGACACCAAAATGTAATACTTGCAGTGGATGCTGCGAGTGTTTGTTTGAGACACTGCGTTCTCTCGTTTCAATTCTTCGCAAGGGAGAATGGGAGGTCTTCCAGTACTTTTTTATCGACGCCTTATTGCTCGTGGAAGGTATATCAAGTTGCGATTGCTACTATCTATTGAAAATTTAAGCTTGTGTTGCAGATTTGGCATCCGTTGGTTCCTTTTTTTCCCCTCCAACGAGAGTTACATCTCCTGCAACTATATCGGTGAATTGCTTCCAGGAATCTTTTTCCTGTCTACGAGGAAAAAGAGACGGAGACAGGTTTCTTGCACTTTCGTGCTGGGAATCCTCGAATGCCCCTGGGCTTTCGATTGACGTTACTGGAAAGGCTCGATGGGAGCCTCTCGCGGTATACGTTATTAAGCTTCTCACACATTTTTTTACCGAGGACTCGTTTCACGTTCGAGGTCTAGTGACACCGTGCTTCATGTTTGCCATTGGCACAATTATGTGTTATGGCTCTAGCAATCTACACAAGGTACAAACTTCAAGTTAACTTAGCGAGCGTAATAGTCCTCTTGCGCAGGTTTGCTTTGAAATGTTTGCTGTTGGAACATCTGAACTCGATGCTGATGTTGTTCCCAGTGAAAAGGCGATTTTGTCAATCTTGGCCGTGCTGTCTCTACCCAGAAATGGAGAACTTCCAGCCTTTAGGTTTGTTCTGTTTTTAAAATGTTTCTAATACTGAAATGGTGTAAACTTCCAGGACGTCGACTTACGATTCCAGCCTTGGCTCCAGTCTGCTTTCACTTTATTCTAAGAGCGCACCAGATGTTGTAAAGTGCACGGCTCAAAAGTTTTTGGAATTATTTCCAACTACAATTATGACGTCCGCTAGTCGCGACTTGAAGGTCTGTTTCTATTATTTAGTACAGGAAGTATTCTTATCGAAAAATTTCAGGTCGCGTTCTGCAACATTTTGTCAATTATTCTCAAGCAATGCCCAATATATTCCAGCTGCGTCCTCTCTTTCACAACGATGATTTTTGTTCCCGACATTATGTCTCCGTTCAGCTCCTGTCTCCAAATTGCTATCAATGCGGATGCCGGAAATGCTGAAAATGGTTCCAAAAGACGCAAGCTACGTGAAGGTGAAGCTTTGACCTGTGGAGTGGAAAACTCGTTTGATCAGATGCATGAAGTTTTTGGTAGGCTGGAGATGGAAAATAAAGGCAGTACAATGCCTGTCGAAAGCTTATTAGCAGGCTATTGTGTTCTTGCTCGATCCTTTTGCCGAGCACCAGGAACAGATTACCTGCGACTAGTTTTACAACATTTTTGTGAATGGCTGATTTTATCCAAGTCGAAGGCAAGTATTTCTATCTCCCGGTCCTTTTTCTTCTATCACTAATGCGTTTCTTACAGGAGCTGATAACGAAACTTACAAAGTTTCAGCTGTCTATCATTCTTGAAGCAGTTGAGGGTCTGATTTTTCATCCTGGTAATGAGGTTCTCTATTCAGCTGCATTTCCTGCTGACTCTTATCCACAGACTCAGAAATTCCGGAATTGGTGTTTTGCCGAGTTAAAGAAGTAGTTGGGCGTGTTCTGGAGATGCCTTGGTTTAGATTTACGGCTTCTCAAGGAGATAGTATTTGGAAGGCAAAACTACACGTGATGACGATTCTTTCCAAGATGAAAGAGCCTGAAAGGTTCAATGCTGATCATCTACTTCGTCTTGGATTGAGAGACGAGGACATGCGTGTCCGATCGGCAGCAGTGACGTGCATTCCGTTGCTGGTCGCCCATTCGTCTATGAGCTGGTTAAAGCTCTCTGAACTTCTAAGGTAAACATTTCGTTTGAGATGCTTCTTTACTTATGATTTTATGCAGGGGTATGGACGAGGACAATGAGCAAGTTCAAGAAGCGCTATGCTCAACTATTGGAAAGCTGTTCTGTGTCGCCGCTGCAAACCTTGTCCCAACGTCAGACATGCAGCAACTCTCGTGCAATATCTGTGACAACGGCATTGCCTCTGCAAGTGCGGTGCTTAAAGACTTGGAGTATCCATATTGGAAAACCGTTGTACTGACGCTGCTTCTGACGAATCGGTCCTATCGGGTGCAAAGTGCTGTCGTACGAAACCTTTCTCGTCTCCTTGCACACAGTTTTGAAGTAGACGCGAGGGACATATGGGTGAAGTGTCTAGATGTTTTTCCACTGCATCCTGATCGTTCCGCGCGGAAAGCATTTTGCTCTCAACTCAGAGGCTTGCTGACTCAGGAACATATATGGTACTGCACAGTTGGCCACAAGTCCGGGGACTACGAAATACTTAAGAAGCTGGGAGATGCCTTGGCTATAGCGACAGATCCAGACGTGTTAGAGACTCTTATGGAAACCGTCGCAGAAGTTGGGAAGGTGGCAAAGGGTGATGATCTACGGGTGTCTGCTACTATCCTTCTTATAGAACAGCTCGACAAAAGTGAAGTTTCTGCAAGGGCCGTGAGCGTGAGACTCATATGCGAGATAGCAGCTGCTCAGTGGCCATCCGATAGTAACAGATGCGTGGAAAGGATGGTCGATAGCTCGAGCGAGATATTGTTCGAGTTTTTTTTGAAGAACCTTGTTCTTCGTCCATTCCTCGTCAAAGAATTTGCCGAAGCGGTGATGAAGATTTCTACGGGCGACTTACTGAGAAAAATGATACCTTACGTGCTTCCGAAGCTTATACTGGATCAACAGCACGACGAAAGAGCTCCTCAAACGCTTAATGCTCTAGCGCATCTGTTACAGACAAGTTTGCCGCTGGTGTTACTCGAATGGTGCCACAAGGTTTTGTCCGTGCTCTTACTTCGAGCGGACGGAAGGGAGCTGATGGCTGCATTGCATTTCTACGAAGCACAGACGGGATCAGATGCTCGTGAGATATTTGCAGCTGTCTTGCCTGCGTTACTTGACGAACTAGTTTGGTTTCTTGGGGACACGAGTAACGATGAAGCCGTTAAAAGGTAACATTTCACAAGTTTCTTATTTTCCTCCTCTAAAACTGAACTGCAGGTCTGCAAGAGTTGGTCCCATGATTCAAGAAGTTGCCCGTATTATATCCGGATCCGATGATCTACCGAGTTTCTTAAGGCAACATTTTGTACGCCTCTTGAACAACATTGATCGGAAACTCTTACGTTCGGAAGACGTCCAAATGCAAAAGCAGGCTCTCAGGTGCATCGAGCGTTTGTTAGAGATGATCGGTTCTCATCTCAGTGCTTTTATTCCTAAGATCATGGCTTTACTCTCTCAGCCGCAAGACTTACAGTATGAGAGCCTTAGCGTTTGGCTTTCATTTGTCAAAAGACTCGCTCAAGTTTCCCCAGCAAACCTGAAGACTGTCGCAAGCCAAATCGTCGTGGCGCTGATGCCGTGCCTTGAATCTGAACAGTCATCAACTATCGATGCGGCAGTACAAATTTTGGAGGAGCTGATACTCAAGAACAGGAGGTTGCTGGGGGACCAGATAAAAGAACTGCCGTTACTTCCCAGCCTGGAGCCTTTGGCAGCTGTGAACGCCGTCTTGAACGAAGTGCGTGGATTCTTAAGTTTACGAGATCAACTCTTACGAGCAGGCGAAGGTTTGAACCATGAGAGCCTATCTTTGAGGCTCGTCACCGCAACTGAGCTGCTCAAGTTACTGTCCAGTAAAAGGAACGATATCACTGCACTCGTTCTTCGGGAGACACCGGCGGATGCAGACGCAGTGAGCAGCCTCGTGACTCGGTTACTGCGTGGTTGCTCGGAGGAATCACGGACATCAGCGGGACAGAAATTCAAGCTGGCCTGTGCCGAGTGCTTGGGTGGTCTCGGTGCTATTGATCCCGTCAAGCTACAAATAAGCCTACGACATCGTTCGAGCATGCAGCACACGGAAGAGGATCTCGTGTTCCAGTTGATAAACCAGCACTTGACCAGAGTTCTCCGAGCAGCATCCGATACCGACGTGCAAGATGCAGCAGCTTTAGCTATCCAAGAGCTTCTCAAGCTCACAGGCTGCCATGAAGCTCGAGGTGTCTCAAGACCACCATCGAGTTCGAGTAAGCCGACTCAAAAGAGCAAGCTACAGCTTGGGGACAGGTTGTGGAGCAGGTTCTCCGATGCCGTCAAAGAGATCATCAGTCCTTGCTTAACGTCGAAGTACCTGCTCAAAGTTTCTGGAGCTCCGATGCCTTCCGGGCCCATTTTTCGTCAAGGGATACTGTTCAGGAGGTGGATGTATCTGTGGTGTCGAAGGCTGCTCTCGCAAGTAACCGGTCAGATGGCATCGATTCTCGGTGCTTGTAGAGGTGTGGTAAGACACGACATGGATACGGCACTATATATACTCCCGTATCTCATACTGGACATAGTCTGCCACGGGTGTCAGGAGGCGCGCACAGGTGTTACGGACGAAATTCTAGCAGTCTTGGCTGAAGCTGGCACTGGAAACGACGGGCAGCCGGGGCAGCCAGTTTATCTTAACAATGCATTCTGCGGGTCGGGTGGCGAAGTTAGCATGCAGACCGTTTTTATGCTGCTAGATAATCTGGGACAGTGGGTGGACGACTCCAAAGCGCTAACAAGCAAGGGATCACGCTCGACACAAGCGAAGGAACTGTCCGCAAAGCTTTTAGTGCAGTGCGAGCAAGTTGGACAGTTGCTGGCTTCTATACCGAAGCAGAGTCTGGCATCGGCTTCTTTTCGTTGTCGTGCCTACGCTCGAGCGCTACTTTACTACGAGTCTTACGTTCGCGAGAAGTCTGGAGCTCTTAATCCGGCTGCTCTTGTGAGTGGCACATTCAAAGACGAAGACGTCGGTTTCCTTTTGAAGATTTACGGTGGTCTGGACGAGCCCGACGGGCTGTTGGGAATAGCTCGCTTGCAAAAGCGTGCAAGTCTGGAGGATCAAGTGCTTATCAACAAGATATCTGGGAACTGGGCCGAGGCATTGACGTTTTGCGAGCAAGCTTTGGAGCTGGAGCCAAAGAGCTTATACTGGCAATCCGGGATCTTAGACTGCCTCGTGAACATGGGACATTTCCAGGCGATGGTAACTCATGTTGATGGACTGCTGGCTCGCTTGCGAGATTCAAGAAGAGAGTGGTACATGCGTGGCGTTCAAGCTGCTTGGCGGCTCGGACAGTGGGACTTGATCAATGAGTACGTTCATGGCTCTGAACTAGAGGCAGGAAGTACTGAAAGTGATTCGGCATTCGATCTTAGCTTGGCCAAGGTACTGCAAGCACTTCGCTCCAAGGATCAGGTGAAGTTCCAAGAGCAGCTTACGCATGCAAGGCTTGCTTTGCTTGCACCGCTCGCGGCCGCCAGTATGGAGTCGTACGTCCGGGCGTATCCTGTGATCGTAAAGCTACACATGCTGCGGGAGCTCGAAGATTTCTTCTCGTTGGCTGACAAAGGTGGCGACAACAAAGACCAACTGTTTGAGAACTGGAACGGACGTTTGAAGATGACGCTGCCTTCGCTCTCGACAAGGGAACCTATACTGGCACTTCGGAGACTGCTGTTCTCCGTCTGTGACTTGCAGTCCGAAATGGGAGGCTGCTGGCTGCAGTATGCAAAGCTTTGCAGGACTTCCGGCCATTACGAGACTGCAAACCGGGCCATACTTCAGGCACAAGCTGCTGGTGCTCCGAATGCACACAGGGAAAGAGCCAAGCTTTTCTGGGATATGAAGAAAACGCATCGCGCAATTGATGAGCTACAACAAGTTTTGGTGAACGTACCTCTGAGTGTTCTTGGAACCGCCAGCGGTGCTGCTCTTTCAGGACTTGTCCTTAACACCTCGCAGACGGAGTCAGCATTAGAGTTGACAGTCGAAGAACAGGTATGCAACGATGCAGCAAAAACTTTGCTTCTCTTGGGAAGATGGGCCCATTGTACAGGGCAGAAACAAAAGGAGGATGTGATCAGCATCTACACCAGAGTGAAAGACTTGCAGCCAATGTGGGAGAAGGGATACTTCTACATGGCAAGGTACTACGACGATTTGCTAGTGGATGCCAGGAAAAGGCAGGAGGAAAACAAAGAGCACAGAAGTAACACAACGAAGCGGGGCAGTAATGCTGACGACAAGCCATGGTGGACTTATCTCCCCGATACGGTTCTTTGTTACGCGAAGACGCTGCACAGAAGTCACCACCATTTGTTCCAAGCCTTGCCTCGCTTGCTGACGTTGTGGTTCGAGTTTGGAAGTGCGTATCGCAGTGAAAGTCTTGGTTCAAACAAGATCGTAAAGGCCGCGCATGTCAGGGTAAGCTTTTCATCGTTCTTCGAGAAATTTCTAAAGTGTGGTTTTTGAAGGTGATGGCTATAATGAGAGGTTGTTTGCAAGAACTTCCGTCATATCAGTGGCTTGCTTCTCTTCCCCAGCTAGTCTCAAGGATCTGTCATGACAATGAGGAAGTGGTCAGGCTGGTGAAGCAAATCATCCAAAGTGTTTTGCAAGCTTATCCTCAGCAAGCCTTGTGGACGATGGCTGCTGTTTCGAAGTCAGATATTCCTGAGAGGCGCAGTGCAGCTACAGAGATAATTCAAGCGGCAAAGTTTTCAACTCGCAACGATGACGAGAGAGCGACGTTTGTTCAATTTGCTACTTTCATCGAGCATATGGTCCGACTATGCTTCGCCCCCGGTGCAAGTGAAAAAGCTCGGTCTCTAACCCTGTCCACAAGCGACTTCAGCTCTCTCAAGAGAATGATGCCCCTCCAGGTAATTATGCCAGTCCAGCGAGCTCTTGCTGTAACTTTGCCCGCTGATGGCCTTTCAAACTCGAGCTACAATCCTTTCCCGTCTGGCGACTGCTCTACGATATTTGCTATTCGGGACGACGTCGAGATACTGGTATCGTTGCAGCGGCCCAAAAAGGTATGCGTGGCAGAAGTTTTTCAAACTACAAGCATCTAAATCGTTCTGTCAGGTTGTGCTTGTTGCAAGCGACGGGACAGAACATCCGTTTCTCTGCAAACCCAAGGATGACTTGCGTAAAGACGCTCGAATGATGGAGTTTACAGGCATGATCAACCGTCTGCTTTCTAAAGACCCCAGCAGCAGGCGGCGGAAGCTTTACATTCGGACGTTCGCAGTAATACCACTGACAGAAGACTGTGGAATGGTGGAATGGGTGTCACATACGAGAGGCCTACGACACATTCTACAGGACTTATACGTTTCGGCCGGCATGTTTACCAAGGAGACCAACCCGACCATCAAACGCATTTACGAGGACAACAAAGATAAGAAGATCTCCGCCACCGAGCTAATGCGTGACAAGATACTACCGATGTTTCCTCCAGTTTTTCACAAGTGGTTTCTCAACACGTTTCCGGAGCCAACGGCTTGGTTCCAATCGAGGCTGGCTTATGCTCACACTACAGCAGTGTGGTCAATGGTGGGACATATCGTGGGGCTTGGGGATAGACACGGTGAAAACATTCTTTACGACTCTACGACGGGTGACTGCGTTCACGTGGATTTTAGCTGCCTTTTCGACAAGGGGTTGCAGCTCGAGAAGCCAGAACTTGTTCCTTTCCGTCTCACACAGGTGCGTTAACATTTCTCCGTCCGTTTTTTTTCTGAAGCTCTGCAACTTGCAGAACATGGTCGACGGCCTCGGTATAACAGGCTATGAAGGTGTGTTTTTGCGAACTTGCGAAATCACCTTGTCTGTTCTTAGAGCCAACCGAGAGACGCTCATGAGCGTTCTAGAGACGTTTATCCACGATCCTCTAGTGGAGTGGACGAAGTCTCACAAGTCGAGTGCAACGGAAGTCCAAAATCCTCATGCTCAGGTGACTGGTCACTTTGGCTTATGTATTGGAACTGACTGGGCTTTCCAGCGAGCGCTTGCAAACATCGAGGCTCGTTTGCAAGGAGTGGTCGTAGGTGTTGCTGCAGCTCCGTCTTTACCACTCTCGGTAGAAGGCCAAGCTCATCGTTTGATTCAGGAGGCCGTGTCTCACGAAAACCTGGGACATATGTATGTCTGGTGGATGCCGTGGTTTTAGCACGGCTTGAGGTGCGTAAAATGTGCGTGAAATTTGGTTCTTTATGCTCACTAATTGTTCTTGGATGCAGCAAGCGGATTTATTTTAGATATATATGAATTTGAGTTTCTTGAAGTTCGATAATCGTGACTTGGGCCACACTCCAAAAGCTTAAAACAAGTACGTGCATCTATCATTTTAGTGCAGGAGAATTAGTAGTAATTATGACGTATTGTTGCTGTCAACAAGTCGTAGTCTTGAGCATGCCACTAAAATAGTGATCGCTCACGGAATTGTGAAATATAACTGTACAGGTTTTGAGTGCGGCCTGTTATGAAGTTCCAGCATTAGCTCTTCACTCTAGATGATGGCGATGGTGATGCCATTCTCTGATGATCCCCACTCCACTTGCGGAAATTAATCTATCTACAACAACATCGATCGTCTATATAACTCAAGGCCGAGCAGAACCTTAGAGTAAGCAGCCATGGCTGGTCTTGTCATTTTTTCTTTGCTAATCTCTGTGGTCTCATACTGCAGCAATGCGAAACTCAGTGACAACGTCGACATTACCTGGTCTGCAGATCATGTTGATAGAGCAAATGAAGGGACTGAGCTCCTACTCAAGCTTGACAATTCATCTGGTATGTAACTCTCTCAACTGGACTTTCTCCATGCTGAGGCTTTGCTTTTGAACAGGGTCCGGCTTCAAATCCAAGGAGCAGTACATGTTTGGAACCATCAGCATGGAGATCAAACTCGTGCCTGGCGAATCTGCTGGTACTGTGACGTCCTTCTATGTAAGAAGCACCTCCGCTTTCGTCGACACTAGATCTAAAATCTTCTTTTGCTCAGTTGCAAACGGACTCCACCCCCAGTATTGGACCAGACTACTACGAGTACGACTTCGAGTTCCTTGGAAACGTGTCCGGGGAGCCTTACATCGTCCAGACGAATGTTTACGCCGGAGGCAAAGGTGGCCGAGAGCAGCGCATTTACTTGTGGTTTGATCCCACGGTGGACTTCCACACATACACCATGTCCTGGACCAAGCAACACACAGTGTAAGCTGCTAGTTCTTCTCTCCAGACTCTGGATCCCGGCTTACAATTCGATCCCGTTTCAGGTTTTTGGTGGATTCGACTCCCGTGAGAGTTTTCAAGAACAATGAAGAGAATGGCATTCCTTACCCCTCCAAGAATCCCATGACGATGCGCTCTAGCCTGTGGAGTGGGGAAGATTGGGCTACGCGAGGTGGGCTCGTGAAAACCAACTGGAACCACGCTCCCTTCATCGCTTCCTTCCGGAACTTCATTGCCGATGCCTGTGTTGTCTCTCAGGGTCAGGGTCAGGGTGGCGATGATTCCTCGTGCTCTAAATTTCTGCCAAGTTCTTCTGCAAGCTCCTTTAGCTCTGCCAAAATGGAAGGCAACCTTGGATCCGAAAAGTTAGGCTGGGTGAGGAAGAATTACATGATTTACGATTATTGCACTGATGCTCTCCGATATCCATCACCTCCACCTGAGTGTTTTCTCATTTAATTGTAGTGATCTTAAAGTGTCTTCTCATTTGATTGTAAAGAACTTCAAGTGATCTTAAAATTGTGGATCATTTTTCTTATATATTTTACATTGGTGTTTACATTTTGGAGTAATATTTATCATTTGTTACAAGGTTTATGATTTTGTTGAAGGCTTTATCGTTTAGTGAAACTTCAGCAAGCAGTTTCCATGCATATTCTTGGGTGACATTTTCGAAATCTTGCTTGCGTTTGAGAACTATGTGACCGCTTATCTCCCAAACAGCAGGGTTGACTTGTGTTTCCAAAATTTCGGCCTCAACTTCACCACGAACTTGTCTCTCGGCAAAACACTAGAAGAAAAATAAATTAGCAATAAAAATCACTAGAAACCATGTAAAACTACCATGAGTTACCTGTGGGAATAAGTAAATTTGTGATCCCTTATCAGCAATAAGAACATTGTATGGAATATTTTGTTCTTCAAGAGTATTGCATATTGTAACAATTTGATATGATAATTCTTGAAAATTACTTGATCCAAGCTCATAAATAATGCCTTTCACAGGATAATTTTCCAATTTGTAAATATTAAAACCCTTCACATGATTAACAAGTAGCTTTTTCGATGCCTTCTCTACTGGAAATATATATTCCAAATAATAAGCCTATTATCAAGAAAAAATTAGCTTACAGTAATAAATATAAAAATATTATTCTTTCACATACCTGAAAATGGAGATGGTTGATTGTAGCAAATGCTCCCAAACTATTAAATCCAAGTCTAAAGTATATATTATTTGCTTGTTTAGCCATTTGAAGAGCTATAATAAATGTGTTTACTTCTAAACGTTGTGGGAGACAATCAAGTAACCTTGGAATCAATAATATATGTCCAAATTCTATTGGACTCACCTGTTAAAAAAATTGTTAATAATTATATATTAAAAAGGAAAGAAATTAAATCACTCACATTAATAATCACCATATTTGAGCTAGTTGCCAATGATGAATTTTCTGGATCAAAAGAGAAGAGAATTTCTTCTTGGCCAACTTTAGTAAAGTTGAATTTACTGGGATCAAAATCTTGCAAAACTTGATCCATTTTAAACTCAGTGGGACGCTTTTTTGAATGCCTGCCCTCGTTGAGTTGGGCAATAAAACCACAATCTCCCGAAAGAATCTATTCAATCAAATATTAATTCTTTTATTTGCGAATAACAAAAAATTTCTACCTTTGTCTCGCATGAGGTAACATCGTAGCGGAAGAGTCCCAGTTTTTGCTTCTCCATCCACTGACCAGAGATTGAGTTAGAAAGTTATACATACTAATCTAAGAGAACAACATACCGGAGCAAGAATAAATGAGTGTAGGAAGTCTATAGTTTCTCCCTTGGTATCCATACACTGTGCCTCACCATACAAGTAAAGAGGCACTCGCGCTCCTACAATCGAAAAAATAAAAGGGTTAACCATTAGCAAAAAACATAGAAGAAATAAAAAACTTACCAGGAAAGCAACATGGTCCCAAGCAATTTCTCCCACAACCATGGTTAGTTTCTGAGCGATCATTAGAAACAATGGCTGCCTCAAATCCCATCTCGAAGAAGCTAAAATACGAAGAAGCTCAAGAGCCACAAATTAACGCTAAAACCCTTAGGGCAATCTTTACTGTTATATATAACGATTCCTAAAAGGATTGCTACTCCCTTTAGTATCTTTTCAACGCATGCAAGAGTTTGAACTGCACCGTTGGATGATGCTGCGATCCGACGGTCCCAGAGCTAAAGGCGGAACGTGCCATGTGTAGGAGCCCTAAAATGGACTGGGCAATGGGCGCGAGCGTGTTGCGCAGCCACTGTTGTCTTTGCCGGGTCGTGTATCGGCGGCGATCGAGAGATTCATCTGATCCAGGGTCCAGGTTTGTGGCGCGATCGATCGATCACATCTCAGGGAAAGATTTCAGGGGAATGCTATGACTGTGATGGATCAGGGAGAAATCCGGGTGTTCTTGCGGTAGCGAGCTGGAAATATCGGTCATGGGGAGCTCTAGAATGGTGTGGATGACTAGGAAAGTAGCCATTCTCGATCTGTACGCGTTTCCACTGGAGGTGCCGCTGGAAGACGCCGCTCTTCTCAACGATCTAAAGAAGAGGGTGAAGGAGCAGCACCGGCAATGGTTGTCGATCGAGGCAAGCAAGGGAGAGGACTGGTATGTAGATAGATTCGCGAGAAATACTCCATTCCTGGACACCTTTGCCGCTTATGCCAAGTCCAAGCAGCTCAAAGGGATGATCCGAAAGGGAATTCCTCCAGCTCTTCGTCCAAAGGTGTGGCTGGCTTCTTCCGGCGCTGCAAAGAAGCGCTCCACAGCTCCCAGGAGTTACTACAACGATCTCATCGAAGCCGTCGAGAATAGAGTCACTCCGGCGACTAGGCAAATCGATCAGGTAAGCTATAGTTTCTCGATTGACAACTCATTGTAGTTTTTTTCCAGGATCTCCCTCGAACTTTTCCGACACATCCATGGTTGGATTCCAAAGAAGGGCAGCAATCGCTGAGAAGAATTCTTGTTGCTTACTCGTTTCGTGACTCTCGAGTCGGATACTGCCAGGTAAGAGAACTTCATTGTCATCACATTGTCCAGTTCATAGCTAAAGTTTTGTGGTGATAGGGAATGAATTTCATCACAGCGCTTCTTCTTCTAGTGATGAGGTCGGAAGAGGACGCCTTTTGGATGCTTGCTGTGTTGCTGGAGGACGTTCTCCACAGCGATACTTACTCAGACAATCTCTATGGTTGTCATATCGAGCAAAGAGTTTTCAAGGACCTCATGAGGCAGAGAAGTCCGAGGTAAGAAACATTTTCGTCTTTACAAGAGATCGATTTGGATCTGTTTCAGGCTGGCTGCCCACTTCCATGATATTGGATTTGACGTGTCGCTAGTCACCACCGAGTGGTTTCTTTGCTTGTTCTCCAAGAGTTTGCCTTCTGAGGTAAGTTTTGTCCGCTTCTTCAAAGAGAAGAAAATCAAATCGTGTTTGCAGACGACAATGAGAATTTGGGACGTTCTTTTCAATGAGGGAGCAAGCATCATCTTTACAGTGGCACTATCATTGTTTCAGGTAATCAGGAAAAAGCATTTAAACTTAAAGACGCTTTTGAACTGCAGACGCGAGAAGATCACCTTCTATGTGCCAGAAATGTTGGTGAAGCTCTCAGAATTTTGCACGATGCAACCCCGAGGCTGTACAACCCCGATACAGTTCTTAAGGTGTTTGATGGCTGGCTTTTTTTGTTTCCTTCTGATCAATCCCATGGTAATAATTCAGGCTGCTTTCGAAGGACTGGGCATGATGACAAGCTACACCATTGCCAAGCACAGAGAGAAGCAAGGAGTGGTTGTTGCAGCCGAGCTACAACAAAAATTAAGACAATCCACAACAACTTGTGATATTGGCAGTAGATTGTGTGGTGCTACAGTTCTCTAGAATTTAAGGATGATTGATCACTTGATCCAGTGTCAATCTTTTCCTTGGATCCAAAACAAGCATGCCCATAATAAGATTTCTCGCCTCTGGCGACAGATTGACAAGCCACTGGAACTCCAGGTTCGATCACTTGTAGCCTTTGAGAAGCTCGTATGCGATCACTCCAAGCCCCCAAATATCTACAGCCTTTGTGTATGACAATCAATGCCCTTACTGGGCATTTTACAACACTTGTTTTTTTAAATTCCCTAATTGATGATTAATAATATACATCTTTAAACCCTTTACTATATATTTAAAGTATAAGATTGCAGTCGTTTTGTTCCAAGTCACAGTACACCTCCCCCATAAGATCACGTGCTGACGATTGTGTTGCCAAGGATCACATCAAGGAGCCCATTTTTGCGACTATCCTCTCGTGGGTCGATGCGATCACCCCCAAGACTCATTTCACACAAGCCTGTCTTTGAGTCCTTGGAGATGCTCCATCTCCCACTTTTCCAACATAATCTAATGCAGTTTACCTCCCTAATGCTTGGCTCCCTCTAAATAAACTTTAATCTAATCTACCACTCAATCCTCTAATCCACCACCTTTCTCATCGCATCCCTCACATTCCATCCATATCTCATGGCTTCTTGCACAAGACCTTTGTCCTTGTCTAGCATCCTCTTCACCAAGTTACTCCTCTTTCACACACCACTAGTTTGTTCTTCCTCTACGTTTTGCTCTCTCAGAATCACTTCCCGGACAAGGCCATGGAAGATCTTATCGTTCCAGAGTAAGGCGATGCTCGCAGTGCGGGAGCCGGCTAGAGTTCCAGTCCTATCACCGCAAATCCACAGACTCGCCATCGCCAGCTCTCATCCTACGAGCAAATCCACGCCCGGTGCTCTCGATTGATCCAAGATAACCCAGACGGCGATCACGGCGACTGCCAATTCGGGATCGCGCCATTTGGATCGCAGGGCCTGGGGAACAAGATTGCTTCCACTTTTCTCTATGCTCTGCTCATGAACAGAGTTTTTCTAGATTCGTCCGCAGAGAACATGGATCGATTGTTTTGCGAGCCATTCCCAAAGAGTTCCTGGCTCCTCCCCAGATCCCTGGAGAGCCGATTATTCACAGTCAACGATTCATCGCGCCCGGATCTAAAAATCACTTCTAAGCACTGTCACGATTTCGCGAGCTCGATCAAGTTATCTGTCCGTGGACTACACTCCGGACGATCGAAAATTCTTCTGCAAGGAGCAGCAAAAACTCTTGCAATCGCAGGTAACTTGGCTGTTTCTCCGGTCAAATGTCTACTTTGTTCCGGGATTGTTTTTGGTCCTTCCGGAGTGATCTCGCGAAGCGCAGCAGGCGATCTTCCATCACTTGAGCCGCTATCTCTTTCATCTCATCGATCCGTTGTGGGATCGCACAGCGCACGACTCATATCTCGCGCTCGCCGATCGCGTAGTCTCTCCACTTGCAAGGAGTTCGTCAAAACCTGGCGGCGGAGGTGTTCCAGTGCGCAGTGGAGACGAAGATCCTCCCCAATATCAGCAAGAACAACTAGAGGATCATGCTGCGCTCCTCGATCAGCTCGCAGCAGCAGCAGATCAGTGACTTCGCTGGACGAGCACCACTTTGACGTGCTGCGGGAGATCTACCTCAACTCCTCCACCGCCGATGGATCGATCGTGAGAGTGGAGCAGCCAAGCCACGAGGGGCAGCAGCACACCAGATTTCTCGAGAAAGCTCTCGCAGAGATTTATTTTCTGGGGTTGCTGATCACGAGTCCTGGCACCACTTTCGGCTACATTGGTCAGGGATTAGTCGGGTTGAGGCCTTGGCTTATGTGGGCTGGGCGTGACTCAGGTGGGGATGTTTGCTCCAAGGCAAGAACTATTGGATCCTTGCTTCGTTTCGTTTGGGGAGTCTAACTGCGATTGTGGAGATGTCAAGCTTGACAATTTGGAGCGGTGTCAAGATTGGCCTATAGCGCCTGGTGTTCAGCTCAAACCAACTTGAATCTTATTCAGGACATGTAGAGAGTTTTATTGTGTCTTCTAGAATGTGGACCATTTTGGTATGAATTGTTTGATATGCAACTGATTTCAAGGAAGTTATCTTTCTTTGATGTGGTTATGCCTCCATTCCACGAGCTTGGATGTTACAAAAAGGAATCCACAACTAAGATGTGTGAGGATCAATTTATAGCAAGAAATGGCATAGCTTCTGTCAATATCATTCACATGATGGACGTTTTTTAATTTATCAGATTTACATGATAAGTGATTCTCCTCTTTTTGTTTCCATGGCTATGCAAGTTGTAATTCTAGTGGGATCAAACTCCTGGTGAAGTTTTCATGTATGAATGTCTTCCTTGGACTCAGCAGTGCCAAGCCTGCAAGAATGATCGCATTGATAACTTCTTCCAGGAGCCTGTCTCAAGCTAAGCTGATCCAAAGTCGGGTTTCTTTCAGCAGCCACCAAGGGACTTTACAAACATTATAAATGTGCTTCTCCCATGTCCCCTCCGAGTGGATCAAAACATCATCAATAAAGTCAATAGTCACCTCTGACATATCGCAAAGAACCTTATCCATCATCCACTAAAAAATTGCTAGAGTATTGTTCAAACTAAATGGCATCACCAAGAACTTGTACATGTACGAAAAGTAGTCTTAAGAATATATTTTTTGGCCATTGGTACTTGCTAATACCCAGAAGCAAGATCTAGTTTGGTGAACTAACGACTTCGCCCCAGACGATCCAAAAGATCAGCAGTGTGAGGAAGAGGGTACACATATGGGATCGTCACTTCGTTTAATGGACGATAGTCGATGCAGAAATGAATACTCCCATAAGGCTTCGTCACAAGATGAGGTTCACATACCCAAGGACTCCGCGACTTCCAAATAACACTTTTCTCTAACATCTCCTTGACGTTTGCACGTAAAATCTTGATCTCCTTGAGTGAACGACGACGAATAGGAACCTTGATTGGATGAGCATCCCCGGTTGGAATTGGATAGCATGTGGCAATCTTGGCCCTGGACGATAGGTCAAATTCAAAGAGATCAAAATACTCCTTCATGAGCCGATCAACCACTGCAACACAAAGATTGTCGGAAGGATTAGAAAAGGGAAGAGTAGAACAAAATGGAAATATAGGAGGAAATAGTGGGGGAACAAAAATAATGCCAGTAGAGGTAGAAGTAGAGGGATGAAAAGGTATGAAAGTGAAAGGAATGGATGAAATATAAAGAAGTATGAGACAAAGGGGAGAAGCCTCAAAGTCACATTTAGTATGATTGCGCTGCAACCAATCTATACCAAGAATGAGGTTAAAAGCTTGACTTGACACCACCCGCAATGACTGCAACTCAAGTTCGAGATCACTCACACACACAACCAGGTCTGCCTCATCCCATGCACATGCATATGTACGGCCATTGCCATAAAGAATGAAAACTGGTTCTGCCACACGACGCAAGTGTAGATGGCAATGTGTGGCAATAGGTCGAGCAATAGAAGATAAACTTGAACCTGTATCAACCAATATAGAGAGAATAATAGAAGACCTCTTGTTATAAAAACGAGCTTGGAAAGTAAACACTGAATGAACTGATGCTGAGTGAACCCTTTGATGATACTCCTGAAAGAAAGATGGAAGGGTCATTGACTTATTTACGCAAAGTCCCTCCGTTACTCGCACGACTCCTCATTTCCCGAAAGCATCTCGGTGTTCAAACCTTCCACTGTAGCAGCACCAACGGGACATTGCTGACGCCAAAGTCTCCAGCCAGGAAATGGAAGTCACTAATCCGGAAAATGCCGACAATATTAATAAGTATGACTAACTTCATCACATGCTTAGCAGCGAACATTATGGCCACAACCACGTCCTTGCCCTTGTCCTTGGACTCGAGCAGTAGCAACAGCATCAGCCTCTATTGGAACAAGACCATCACCCATAGGAAGTGGAGCTGAAGGACATGCAACAAGAAGTGGAAGAGGTGACATCTCATAATGTTGTGCCAAGCAAAGAGCATTGTCAAGGGTGGCGGGAGCAAATGTATACACAAGTTTAACAAGATCTTGACGAAGTGCTAGCTACAACATTCCTAACTTGATCCGCTCCGACATATCTGGCTTCGCACGAAGAAAAAGACTTCAGAAACGAATGCTAAATTGCATCATCGACTCAGATGGCCCTTGGCGAAGACAATGCAATTGTTGGAAGGCATCATCACAGTTGTCAGCATGTTTGAAAGTGCATTTGAAGACATCCAGAAGAACACTCCAATCCCCACGAGTGGTTGCGCTCAAACCATTATACCACTACAATGCCGCCCTTAAAGACACGTGGGAAACTCACGCAAACGTCAAGTATCATCCCAAGAATGATATATGGCAATCACCGTGAAATGATCGAACCAATAGTACACATCATCCCTAAGATTCCCACGAAAGAACTCCAGCCGAACGTGAGGATTGGTGCCAAGAGCAGGAAAAGTTGTACCCCGTGCCGTGAATGCCACTATCAATTAAGTTTGGTTGTTCAATTGCAAGCACATAGCATCAAGCAATTATACCAACTGTTGCTCCAAAGTCAAAAGAGGAGATTGTTGATTTGCCATGAAGACAAATGAAGAAAGAGCAAAAAAAAGAGAAATGACAAAAAGCTAGAAGGAAATGGTAAACTTAAACAATGCAAAAAGCTAAATCTAAACCAAAATCCTAAAAAGAAAGAATAAAAGAAAGGAAATAAAAACAAACTAAATCTAGATGATGCAAAAGTTAGATCTAAACCAAAATCCTAAATCCAAGCACTCTTTAGGGACAATTAAAGGTGCCCCTCACCTCCACCAATGTGAATGTATGGAATATAGAAAAAGAATACAGAAAATGTGCATATCAATTAGCCCAAAAACCTTAATTTATATATAAGAGCGAGTGGTCCGGATTGAAACCAATCTGACGGTTACCAAAATCCCACTACACTAATATAAGTATATGACATCGTAGCTGTACACTTGGCCCTCACAATATGAAATTAATTGAAAGTTTTATAAATATTATAATATTTTTATAAAAATATTGTTTTAACAAAATACATAAATTTCATATATATTAGAGCTAATTAAGTATAAACCTATAAAAATATTTTTATTTTTATTTTTATATTTTCTATTTTTAATTAAAAAAATAGTTTATGGAAGAGCAACTGTAGAATGGGGTAATAATAACACACTTACTGAAAATTAAATTAACCTTATAATTAATAATGGATTTTTAGATATTTTAACCCACATTAAAAATTATCATTCATATTAAGAATTTAACTGTTTTAAATATTGGCAGTTTCAGTTTGACCAGTTGATCAATATGGTGGCTCTCCATCCACATCCTCAATTTTAATAGCAAATACACCCAAACAATTATTGGCGTGAGAATCAAAGAAGCTGTTAGGTACTTAATAAATACATATAATACTACAATGATTGCAACAAAATCTGATGTATGAAAAATTATATCTCAAAATTATATTATTCAATATTCAGTAGTATTTTGGTGGAGACTAACCTTAATTAAAGTTAATAATTTGTTTACATCTTATCTTTCATATGATAATTGTGATACTACCTTAACTACTTTAAATGCTGGTTTTTCAGACCATGTGTTATATATAGGCCAATTTTTGGTATCCCCAAATCGCAAAAATGTGTTATTAATAGAAATAAATTGTAAAGTTTCACTTTATTCAGGAAAAAATTTACTATGGAGATCTGATATCACATTTGATTTTATTGGTCAATGTAAGCTTGATCTTCAAAAAGATGGGAATTTGGTATTATATACTGATAAGAAAATAAAAATGTGGTCAATTGATCATTATTGTTATAATCAACCAGATTGTATATTTCTTACTTATCTTAGTTTATTAAATAATTGCAACTTAGTAATTTATGAGGCTAATAGTCCAAATGCTATTTGGTGGGAAACAAAAACTACTAATCATTTCGGTTGTTTAAAATAATACTTAAGATTTATATTAGTCATGTAAAACTTTATTAAGCGCAATTTAATTTACAATAGTTTAGTATCCAAATGAAAATTAGAGGGACCAAGAGTGAATTAAATTGCATGCAAGGTCTTTTCTCTTTTGTTGTGCTCTGAGTGGAATATTATATTCAGATCTAATGCTTCCATCATTCCTTGCCATGTAAAACCATCCAACTTAAAATTTAATACTTCCATCATTTTTTGGCATGCAAAACCACCAAATCTTTATTAGAGTCAGTGAAAGGCATCAAAACCATAATTGAAACTTTTATTAAATGTTTTTGAAATTCTTTGTATAAGCTATTGTTGAATAGCTTTATTTAATTATAATTTATTTTTATTGAGCATGAAAAATATGATAAAATTCTAGCTATAATACGGTTAACCAAGGACAATATGGTAGGGAAAAATAAAAGATAAAAAATGTTTAAAATATATGGTTATTATCTTGGTATGTTCTTCATGTCTCAATATTGTTTTTAATACGCAGAGTCCAAGTGACATGAGCCAGTTCATTGATACTACAAGCTTTAGCCAGTTTGCCTATGAAATTAGCTATATCACATCAACCTTAGAATGAGCTTCGTACCTGGAGAGCTGTCTACTCACACAAGGTAACAGTGCTTCATCTATATCTGTCTTCTCCCTTGAGTTCCTAATATGTGCAAGAATGCAAAATATAAATGAGGGAGCAAGCATCATCTTTACAGTGGCACTATCATCGTTTTAGGTAATCAGGAAATAGAGAAGATCATCTTCTATGCACTTGTTGGTAAAGCTCTCCATGAGTCTTTACAACCCTAAGGTGTTTGATGGTTATTTTTTATTGTTTCCTTGTAACCCCGTGGTAATAATGTAGCTGCCTTTGAAGGACTGGGTTTAATGACAAGTTACACCATTAAAGATTGGTTGTTGCAGCTGAGCTACAATGAAACTCAAGACAATTTTAAACACAGTTAAAACATATTTAACTTTAGATGAGCTTTGGTGTAGAAGTTTTCTAAGTTTCTTCACAGCTGGATGGCTAGAGTGTGGAGTGCTTCTCTTCCCTCCATAACAACTTGTGATATTGGCAGTAGCCCGTGTGGTGCTACAGTTCTCTAGAATCCAAGGATGATTGATCACTTGGTCTAGTGTCAATCTCTTCCTGGGATCCAAGTCCAGCATGCCCATAATCAGATTTTTCGCCTCTGGTGACAGATTGGCAGGCCACTGGAACTCCCCCTCGCGCAGCAAATGCATCTCCAGGTTCGATCGCTGATAGCCCTTGAGGAGTTCGTATGCGATCACTCCAACATCCACCGCCTTCGTGTAAGACAGCCCATATCTCTCGACAAAGATAAGCTCGGGAGCCATGTACTTCTCAGTCCCGCAGCTCTGGCTCATCTCTCTGGCATCGTCGGTCGCCACTCCAAAATCCCCAATCACTGGCCTGATCGTGCTTTCATCTTGCAGCTTGGTGAAAACGTTCTCCAGCTTGAGATCGCGATGGACAACACCACTCGAGTGGACGCCCTTGAGTGTCTCAGCGAGCTCCTTAACGATCTCGGCTACCTCCTCCTCCCTCAGTGGCCCTTTCATCGCTAGATCGCGCAGGCTAGGGCCACAAAGTTCCATGACCATCGTCCCAAAGCAACGCCCGCCAACCTTCCTCTCCCTCCTCAGCCCATGGAGGAAGACAACTCCAGGAATGGGGCGAAGCTTGTCCAAGATCCTAGTCTCCCTCTCGGCACAACTCTCCAACTTAAACATCTTTCCTGCGTACCTATGGCGGTTGCGGGCTGCGTCACTCAGCAAGTAGACTTGGCCCTGTCCTCCATGCCCCAACTTCTCGTGTCTGATGTACCACTTGAGAAGCTCGCCACACTCGTCATCTCTAAACTCGCCATCCTCGAGCGCCATCACGTCTTCCCCTTTTTCTCGCTTGGTTTTAAGAAAATCTAGCTTCCCACAACAGGTTTAATGATCATAAAACTGACCATTTTAAAGGACCATTTTAAGATACAACGGCTAATATTTTTTATTAATTAGAATAATTTATATGGAATTAAAGGTGATCTCTATTTTGTAATTTTGCATTGTTTGATGCAGTCGGGGTTTTATGTGTACATGCAAACTAGCCAAGCACGGAAGCTTCACGAGCAGAGTTATGACTATGCAGCATTGTTGGTCCCGACTGCATTTGGCTGAAATCCCAACCACTACCAAACGAAGAAGTTGATTTATATGCACAGTAATACTAGAGTGGTAAATAATTTTGAAAGTGAAAGAATGAAATTTCTAGAGATCGATCTCGACACAATTGCAATCGAACCACAATAGATAAAGATTGTAGAGATGCAAATGTCGCAAATGTGACTTCGGGTATCAAAAGTTACCTGTCGACTAGTCTTTTTGAATATTTTTTCCTTACTGCCACGTGTAAGTGACTAAATTTTCCGTTCTACTTTAGTCACTTAACCACACCTCTGACCACTTGGAGGAGTCTCATTCACAACCTCCATAAGTCCAATCCAGGACTTGGGACTTGCTAGCCCCGAGAATGGCATCCATGCCACTCAACATTTGCACTTGGTCCAAGTGCACCACGTGTCCGATCCCATGACCGACACTCAAAGGTACCACCGACATAGCAGCCCGTTACGCTAAGGCCATGCCCAATCACCTTTGCCACACTGGTAGTCCAATACCACTTGCATCACCGTCTTGGCTCTCCAAGACTAGGCAAACCATCCGTGAGTGGTCATCTCAGATCCACTCCTTAGCATCCTTAGGATGCCCACCGACAAGGGGAATAGCCTTCCCCAATATCCCTCTGTCAGTCCCCACTAAGTCCCTTTCTGCCCCTGGTCGTGTTTGCCAACACTGCCACTGGATCGAGACCCACAGGCCCGACCACTAAGTCCCACGGTCCTCTGGGACTTCCTCACCACACGACTGTGTCCTTGGTCACTACCCCAGAGGACTGCTCCTCTTCCTTTCCACAGTCTGGGCCTTTGGGACAACATTTCGGAACACCGTGGCCTTACGCGAGCCACCTGGGTACTCTCCTCACCTTCTGCCCTTGGGTGCTCTAGCCATGGGCTTAGAGCGGGTTCCGTTGAGCCACACCAGGTATCCAAGTAGGTAGTGCCACCCACACTTGGACTGGGAGTATCGGCCAGTCAATCTCCCGGGGGAACTAGAGCCGGCTCTTGAACACTTCACCAAGCTACCCTGCTTGTCGGTTTGTGTTCACTCTAGTCTTGGACTTCCCAGTGGGCAGCTCATCACCCAACACTGGGTCCGGCCTTCCTGGGCCAAACTGGCCTTTCCTGGCCAAACTGGCTCCACTGCAGTCCTCCCCCTACTATACTTTTGGAGCTCACCAAACCCCCTAGGGTCTGGGAGACGAACGCTTTGGGCTTTCACCCTCTCAGGCTCCGGACTCGGACTCGGACTCGGACTCGGACTCGGACTCGGACTCGGACTCGGATTCGGACTCAGACTCGAGCTCGGGCTCGGTCTCGGCCTCGGCCTCGGTCTCGGTCTCGGTCCCGATCTCGGTCTCGGTCTCGGTCTCGGTCCCGGTCTCGGTCTCGACTTCGGACTCCATCTCGGACTCCATCTCAGACTCCATCTCGGACTCCATCTCGGACTCCATCTCGGGTCTATCTCGGGTCCATTTCGGACTCCATCTCGGACTCCATCTCGGGTCCATCTCGGACTCCATCTCGGACTCCATTTCGGGTCCATCTCGGGTCCACCTCGGACTCCATCTCGGACTCCATCTCGGACTCCATCTCGGGTCCATCTCGGACTCCACTTCGGACTCTAACTCGGGTCCATCTCGGGTCCACCTCGGACTCCACTTCGGACTCCATCTCGGACTCCATCTCGGGTCCGTCTCGGACTCCACTTCGGACTCCAACTCGGGTCCATCTCGGACTCCACTTCAGACTCCAACTCGGGTTCATCTCGGACTCCACTTCGGACTCCAACTTGAGTCCATCTCGGACACTCCCACGTGTCATGTGTTGGTCCTTTTGGGTCCCTTTTTGGAGCCTCGCCTTTTGCTCGCTTCGTGCTCGTTCCTCGAGCACTTCGTTGGGAGTTCCACTCCCGCTTTTGACTTTTCAAGTCAGAGCTTTTGGTCCAAACGTGTTACGCTCGTTTGGCTCTCGCTTCGGCCACTACCATGTGGCGCCCTTCCGGCTCCACTTTGGGGCCTAGGGATTTTGTGTCTCACACCACGATGGCAGGAGGTCGGTAGTGTTGAACCCATTATCAGTTCCCACTTGAGCTAGTTGAGAAATTGATTAATGATCATGCACTTAAATCGGATAAACATAATGTAGGAACCCTATATGTTTCTTGCTGAGCATACTCGGCCCGGTTTGAGAAACTGTTGTCATTGGCTTGCACTTGCTAGTATCAAGAACCCTTGCAATATTGAGATTGGTCCCTCAATATTTTCTAAATAATAACTTACCATATCTTCACTATCATGCCTTTTGTGTTAGTCTTATTTTGGTCCCAAATGTTATTTATAGAAAGTGTCTAGATTTGCTCATTTGGCATATCTATGGAATGTAGAGATTGTCCTGAACACAATGGTGTTCATCCCATATCCAAATTCATGACACTAAAGACATTCCATATTTAGTAAGTTGCAAGCTTATCGCAGAGACGTAACTCCTGATACTAAGGAAGGTTTGGGGTGAAAGCCTAAAGCGTGTGTTCCTCAAGGAGGGGGGGGGGGGGGGTCTAAGCCCCAAGTTTTATTCCATGCTAACTTGTGGAGTACTTATGTCTTTGTGTTAGGCCACTGTTATGCTAAAATAACACTAAATTTCGTTTGGCTCCATTTTGCATGTTAATCCTGATAATGGGATGTTAGTTGCTCTAGGATTGTTCCAAGTCACTTTGGGCTCTTATCACTTTGCTCCTTAGGCTATATGTTTGGGAGTTACTCCGTGGTCCGGTTCTGTTACTCATTGGCTCCATGTTTGGGAGTTTAGCACCGTTCTTTCATTTAGTGGCCCAAAGCTTTGAAACTCAATATCATTTGGACACATGGCATATAGAGGGTTTAGGTTATCTTATGGTAAATCACCATAGGATAAAAAGTGAAAACCACATGCACTTTAGCAAGCTAAGCTTGAATCTTTTGGTATAGAGGATTTAACCAAAGAAAATTTTCCAAATAAAAATGTGATTGTTGAAGAAGATGCCTAAAATGTCAAGAAGCTTACTAACAGGTTGAAAAAGATGAGTAGTAGTTGGTTTGGTTTAGTTTAATGCTTTGGTTTGGTTTGGTTTAATGCTTTGGTTTTCCTACTTTTATTAATGTGGTTTTATTAAAAATGTTTTTTTTATCAAAAAAAATTTGTGAACTATTTAGCCATTCAGCACTTTCACGGCTGGTTTGGGTTGGTCTGTGTTGGGAACAGTCGGGACTAACCTTGCTATGCACACGTTCATTCCTTTCATGAAGAATGGAGAGAGTCACGAAAATGGTGTCTTACTCCAACCCAAAATCCATTGCTCTGATCACCACTGGTCTGTTCTTCCTCTACGTTTTGCTGTCTCATAATCACTTTCCGGACAAGATCGTGGAAGATCTCATCGTTCCAGAGCAAGGTGATGCTCGCAAGTGCCGGAGCCGCGTAGAGTTCCAGTCCTATCGCCGCAAATCGACAGACCCATCGGCGGAAAGCTACACGCCATCGCCAGCTCTCATCCACCACCTGCGACGCTACGAGCAAATCCACGCCCGGTGCTCTCGATTGATCCAAGATGATCCAAACGGCGATCACGGCGACTGCCAATTCGTGGTGTGGATCGCGCCATTTGGATCGCAGGGCCTGGGGAACAAGATGCTGGCGATTGCTTCCACTTTTCTCTATGCTCTGCTCACGAACAGAGTTTTACTCATCGCGAGAGATTCGTCCGCAGAGAACATGGATCGATTGTTCTGCGAGCCATTCCCAAAGAGTTCCTGGCTCCTTCCCAGACCTCTGGAGATCCGATTATCCACAGTCAACGATTCATCGCGGATCGGCCATGCCCCGGATCTAAAAATCACTCCTCAGCACTGTCACGATTTCGCGAGCTCGATCAAGTTTCCAGATGTGGCCTACTCGTATCTGTCCGTGGACTACACCCCGGACGATCGAAAATTCTTCTGCAAGGAGCAGCAAAAACTCTTGCAATCGCAGGTAACGTGGCTGTTTCTCCGGTCAAACGTCTACTTTGCTCCGGGATTGTTCTTGGTGGAATCCTTCCGGAGTGATCTCGCGAAGCTCTTCCCCCAGCAGCAGGCGATCTTCCATCACTTGAGCCGCTATCTCTTCCATCCCATCGATCCGGTGTGGGATCGCACAGCGCGGTTCTACGACTCATATCTCGCGCGCGCCGATCGCGTAGTCGGCATCCAAATGAGAGTTCCTCCACACTTGCAAGGAGTTCGTCAAAACCTGGCGGCGGAGGTGTTCCAATGCGCCGTGGAGACAAAGATCCTTCCCAATATCAGCAAGAACAACGTCGAGAGGATCAAGCTCCGCTCCTCGATCAGCTCGCAGCAGCAGATCGCGGCGGTGGTGACTTCGCTGGATGAACACCACTTTGACGTGCTGCGAGAGATCTACCTCAACTCCTCCACCGCCGATGGATCGATCGTGAGAGTGGAGCAGCCCAGCCACGAGGGGCAGCAGCACACCGGATTTCTCGATCACGATGAGAAGGCTCTCGCGGAGATTTACTTGCTGGGGCTCAGCGACGTGCTGATCACGAGTCCTGGCTCTACTTTCGGCTACATTGGCCAGGGATTAGGCGGGTTGAGGCCATGGCTTATGTGGGCTGGACCTGGATCTGGTGGGGATGTCTGCTCCAAGGCAAGAACTATGGATCCTTGCTTCTTTTCGTTTGGGGAGTCTAACTGCGATTGTGGAGATGTCAAGCTTGACAATGTGGAGCAGTGTCAAGATTGGCCTATAGCGCCTGGTGTTCAACTCAAAACAACTTGAATCTTTATCCATTCTTTTTAGGACATCTAGAGAGTTTTATTGTGTCTTCCAATGTGGACCATTTTGGTATGAATTGTTTGATATGCAACTGATTTCAAGGAAGTTATCTTTCTTTGACGTGGTTATGCCTCCCATTCAACGAGCTTGGATGTTACAACAAGGAATCCACGACTAAGATGTGCAAGGATAAATTCTAGAACAAGAAATGACATAGCAAAGTCATATCAAGATGTTTAGTGATTCACGTCGTGAAGCCCGCCACTTTGATACGCTCATAGGCACCCACGATCTGTCAAAAAATTATACAAGATGTTACAAACAAACATTACGGGTGGGCTCTTGTTTCCATGATGTAAGTTGTTCCAGTGGGATCAAACTCTGGTGACAAGTTTTCGTGCATGAATGCCTTCTTCGGACTCGGCAGTGCCGAGCCTGCAAGAATGCATCGCGCTGATAACTTCTTCCAGGAGCCTGTCTCAAGCCAAGCAGATCCACAGTCGGGTTTCTTCCAGCAGCCACCGAGGGACTTATCTTTCGAATCTTCTCATTCAAATGTATGGGAGATGTGGAAGTGTGGCCGATGCTCGCTCAGTCTTCGATGCTGTGGTCGCCAAGAACTCCTTCACTTGGAACTTGATGCTGTCAGCTTATACCAAGAACGGGCATTTGCAGAGGGCTAAAGAGGTTTACGACTCCATGCCTGGGAAGGACTTGGTTTCATGCAATGGAATGCTTGCTGCGTACTCGCAGGCCGGGAAACTGGGTGACGCTGTCGAGTTTTTTCGAACGATGTAAGAGAAGGATTTGGTGTCGTGGAACACCGTTCTTGCAGCTTTTACGAGGGCCAGAGATTTGAGAGGAGCCAGGAAGATTTTCAGCGACATGCTGTGTTGTGGTGTAAAAAGGGATGGACATAACACTCATGAGCTCGTTCATTGTGTTCCGACTTTTTTTACATGACTCAAGGGACACGACTCATGACCACGTGGACATGCCACGTCAGCTGATCGAGACTGACATCTCGACACTCCCACTCTGGCTCGATCAGCTGAGAGGATGGACTACCCCTCCCACTCAGCCGAAACAGATGGAGAGCAGACTCCCAGTGCAGCGCGATGGCGTTCAAAGGAGTCTCGAGCCAAAGCCTTCGTGAGTATATCAGCCACCATTGCCTCGGTGGGGCAATATTCCAGCAACAACTTTCCATTTTGGACTTGTTCCCGCACGTAGTGGAAACGAATCTCGATGTGTTTCGTCCGAGAATGGAAGCGCGGATTGGCGGCCAGTGCAAGAGCACTTTGGTTGTCCGAGAACAGCACCATAGGTCCGGTGCAAGCAGGAATCTGGGGCAGGTCACGGCAGAACTGGGTCAACCAAATCGCTTCTTTGCTGGCAGCGGTTAGGGCAATGTACTCTGCCTCCGTCGAGGATAGAGCCACCAGCGGCTGGCGCTTACTGCTCCAGGACACAGCAGCCCCATGGAGCAAGAACGTATACCCGGAGGTAGAGCGCCTTGAGTCCTGGTCGCCCGCCCAGTCCGCATCCGAGTACCCATGAAGTTCCTGTGACACAGCAGCGCCATAGTGAAGCTGCAAATGCAAGGTACCTCGAACGTAGCGGAAAATCCGCTTCACAGCTTGCCAATGTCCAGGTCCGGGGTTCTTGTATTGGCTAAAACAGGAGAACACTTCTGACTTATGAGCCAGCAGGTACACGATCAGGTACCGCGTGTAATCATCCAGGAAGGTGACTACGTAACGTTTGCCTCCCAAAGATTCAACCATAATCGAACAAACGTCCGAGTGTACCAACTCAAGAACAGAACTTGCTCGAGAATGAGAAATCTGTGGAAAAGGAAAAACGTGGTGTTTTCCACCAACACAAGCTTCGCAGAAGGGCAGCGTGCTCCCAGGCGCCACAGGAACATCCACCTTTTTTAGCTGTTGCTCGTTCACGTGACCAAGGCGCTGGTGCCAGGTTGCAAGTGTCGGTGGAACCCGAGCCATCAGTGCCACAGGTGGAAGGATCACGTGAGCATCCAGGCGGTAGAGCGTATCAACTGGAACTCCAAAAGCGACCTTATCTCCAGTCTCGGCATCCAGCACGAACGCTCCCTGTGCTGTGAACAGAGTATCGAAGCCTACTTGAGCAGCAGTTCCAATCGACAGCAGCGTGTGTGTAAGTCCCGGAACATAAGACACAGGATAGATCTCCCGGATTTCTCCAGAAGAGAGCTGAACCCTGATTGTTCCTTTGCCTAGTACGTCGTGAGCAGAGGAGTCACCGAGTCCCACGGCGTCACTCTCACACGGTTCTTGGTAGTCAAAAAACAAGGAAGCCATGGGCGTCATATGGAATGACGCTCCAGAATCCAGCCACAGCTCTGGTCCGAGCACGGGCTGGTGGCTGCTGCTTGCAGAGCGAGCCATCAAGAGCTTACGAGGAGTCCCAGAGCCCTTGTCTTTGTTTCCTTTGTCTTTGTTCTTGGCAGCTTTAGCACGATCAGCTTTCTTCTTCTTGCAATCCCTCGCCAATTGTCCAGGTTTGTGGCAATAGTGACAAATGCCACGAAAACCAGTGTCGTTCGGCTGAGCTTGAGAGGACGAGGATGATCCTCCCGCAGCGCCAGCATAAAGCAAGGAAGATTTGGCAGAGGGCATCGCTTCTTTCTTCCCCTTCATCTTGCGTTCCTCTTCAATTAGGGCACCCACGACTTGATCAAAGTTCATGGCCATGTGAGATAGAACAGATGCGAGCGTGCTAAACGCAGGCGTGACGGTTGCAAGCAGCAACGCCCTGGCGCGATCGTCCGTGACAGGAGACCCAGCACCAGTCAATTCAGCCATTAGCCCTCGAATCCGTCCCACGTACACAGCAATGGTTTCACCCGTTTCCATGTGAAGCGCCAAGAATTGTTGATTCAGCAACATGGAAGAATTTGCGGCTTGGGCCACGAAGATCGTGCGAAGCGACGTCCAGATTTCAGCAGCGGTCTTGGTGAGATCAATCAGCGGCAAGAATTCATCGCTCAATCCCAAGCCAATGACGGTGATGGCTTGCTGATTGCGAAAATCCCAATCTGATTGTAGCGTCTGCTCAGCGGGACGAGGCTCAGTCCCATCAACGATGTTCCACGCTCGTTTCGCAGAGAGGATCAGCCTGATTCTTGTCGCCCATGTGAAGAAATTCGTGCCATTGAATTTCTCCACCTTCTCTGTGGAAGCCACGAGAACTTGAGCAGCAACCGGTGGCGGCGGCGGCGGCGGCGGCGGCGGTGGTGGTGGGGGCGGCGGAGGTGGTGGGGTTGAAGCGGCCATGACAGCAACGTCAAATCAACCAACCAGGATCGTCCCCGAAATCCGATACCATGTTGTGGTGTAAAAAGGGATGGACATAACACTCATGAGCTCGTTCATTGTGTTCCGACTCTTTTTACATGACTCAAGGGACATGACTCATGACCACGTGGACATGCCACGTCAGCTGATCGAGACTGACATCTCGACATGCTGAGGAAGAATCTAGTTTCGTGGAACACAATGCTAGCCGCTATATCACAAAATGAAGAGATTGAGGTGGTGGACATGTTTTTTGATGGAATGGAAGAAAAAGACGTGGTTTCTCACAATACGATGATGGTAAAGCTGGGCATATTTAGAAAGCGAGAAAGATATTTGATTACTTGCAAGAGAAAAAATTGGTTTCCTGGAATTCAATGCTATCAGTCTACTCGCATCATGGTCAACTTGACGAAGCAAGAATTGTGTTTGAAGAAATGCCTGAGCGAGACACAATTTCGTGGAACTCTATGCTAGCAGCATATATTCAAAGCGGGAATTTGCGAGAAGCGTTGTCCTTGTTAGAAAGGATGCCAAGAAAAAATTTGGTGTCATACAACTTAATTCTAAGCGCTTTAGCCGCTCAAGGTCTCTTTGACGAAGCAAAGGAATTCTTTGCTAAAATTCCCAATCCAAGCATTATCTCGTGGAATACACTCCTTGCTGCATATACTCCAATTGGGCATCTTTACGAGATCATCAAGCTTTACGACCAAATTCCAAACAAGGATATAATCTCAGACACGGCACTCTTGAATGCCTTTTCTGAAAATGGGAAACTTGAGCCAGCAAAGATGGTATTTGATGGAATGGAGGAATGGGACCTTGTGTCAATGAATGCAATGCTAGCGGCATTTTGTGACAGTGGGAGCTCGTTCAATGCCAAGGAGATGCTCAGTTGGATGTGTGCCCGGAATCTTAGCTCTTGGAACTGCGTTCTCCGATCATTTGCTCTTGATGGGGATCTTGACGAGACAAAGAGATTATTTGACAAAATGCCCGAGTGGGACCAAATGTCTTTCAATTTCATGCTTCCGGCATATGTCTCAGGCGGGCATCATGGTCTTGCTAAAGTAATGTACGAAACACTACTTCCTGAGAAAGATTCCTTTTCACACGTCGCCATGCTAAGTGCCTACACTGTACAGGGCAAGGTTGACGATGCAAAGCTTTTGTTTGATAGCATGCCATACAGGTCTCTTTTTATTTGGAACTCTATGCTTTCGGCATATGCCCAAAACGGTCATCCGGACAATGCAAAACATCATTTTGATGCCATGCCCGAGTGGGACATTGTCGCTTGGACCTCTTTATTATATTCCAGAAATTATCAAGGAAATGTGGAGGAAGCGAAGGTGTTGTTTGAGAAGATGCCTGAGCGAGATCTAATCGCATGGAATGCTATGTTTTCAGGACATTCCCAACACAGGCATTTAGAAGACTCAAAGTGCCTGTTTGATTTGATGCCTTCCCACAATATTGTCTCTTACAACACTCTGATGGCAGCTTACTCTCAGCATGGATACATCGAGGATGCCCTCTTGCTCTTCCAGAAAATGAGACACAGGAACTCTATTTCGTGGAACACTCTACTTGTGTCATATGCTCAAAATGAGCATACTACTACTGGAAAGGCGTTTTTCTCAACCTTGCCCGAGCAAAATCTGGTTTCTTGGAATGTAGTAATTGGAATGTATGCTTTAAATGGGCAAACTGCACAATCCTTGGAGCTCTTTAGAAACTGTGTTGCTGATGGTGTCAAGCTGGATGATGTATCTTTTACCTCTGCATTGATTGCTTTGAGCCATAGCGGTGAGGTTGACGATTCACTTTTTCTGTTTAAATCAATGATAACAGACTACTTAGTAACGCCTGGCAAGCAACAATATGGTTGTATCATCTCCTTGTTTGCTCGTGGAGGATATGATAGATCCTGTAAAGAACTCATTGATACAATGCCTTTCTTTCCTGATACTCACGACTGAACGTGCCTGGCAAGTGCCAATAGAATCTACAAATCTAACAGCCTTGGAATGGGGCATCACAATACACGAAAAACAAATGCCAACTAGCAGAAGCGTCTTGCGTGCTTGGTAACAGAGCAAGCTTAGACTTGGTTGAAAGGTACCTGGGATGTAAGTCATGTCCAACTTCGCCATGTCCTTGTCGGTCTCGCATTCCCCACTAGGTTGGAGCTTGTGTCACTGAGCCCTCTCTCACACTCGAGCCACCTCTTCATGCAGCGAAAAATTCCTCACGACTTTGTTCTTCGCACGATCATCGACTGCTCCACTCTCTCACATGCTCCTCCGGTTCCGGACGGCATTCATTACGAGCATAGCAATGTGGTCTTGGTTTACAATTTTGCAGCAATCTCGCGAGCGCATGACGAAGTAGTGCATGAAAGCCTCTTCTTGTGCTGTCAACTCTGATATCCTCGATGGTCGATTCTTGAACTTCAGGCGTCCAAGAAAACAGCCAGCTGCATATTTCTCAAGTGATCACGTCGAATCAGATCCAAAACTCTTTGTTTACCTTGCTGAATCCCCCATCCTTGTAGCGGAAGGTGGTAGCGTCACTTTCTCTATAACGAGCAAGGTCGGGTTTGCACTCGTACGCCACCAGACCCTCGCACCACTAAGTAGAAGCTTCCGTAGGGAACCAGATGGTTTTCAGACTCATGAAGCTCCTCGCTTCCATCAACAAAGAAGTGGAACTTCTCAGCTCTTGGCTGCTGCCTCTTGTGCTCCTCGACAACCTACACTGCCTCTTCCATCTTCTGGATTGGCGATTGCACGAATTACAAATCACTGTATCCCAGAACCTCGTCAAACGGAATAGAGTTGCTTATCCAAGAATATGCATGCGATAAATAAATTTGACGCCTGTAACTTGGGATCTCCGTGTTGTATTTGGTGTTATGAGCAAAAACGTAGCTTCCTCCGTTCTAGTTAACATTTGAAGAAACGAGTGCGCTTACTTGTCCCTGTAGAGAAGATTGAGCTCGGCAGTGGTTAATTAATAAGAGTTCAGCCAATCTTTCCTTGATGCCATCTGGTGGAAACTGCAAGCCACTGCTCTAAAATCAACTTACTCACGCTCTTGGGACCGTAAATGAGATGGTGTACCAAAAATCGCAGTCATACCTGCTCACAGTTGCTCTTATGCCTGGAGGTGGCCTTAAACTCAGGCGGCCCATTCCAATGTATGGTAACTTTGTGGACTTGGTTCACTGGCATAATTGTATCACTTCCTTGGCGTCCCTTGAAACCGGGCCAAGGCTCATTAGGGCTTTAGAATTCTGGACATGTCTTCTCTGGACGCATTGCTGCAAAGAGGAGTGTCTGGAAACGCCTTGCAGCAGAATTGACACTGTTGGGTTTGCTTTGAAAGGTTGTGAGTGCAGCTTTCAAAACTTGAGCAAGTTTGATTTCTGCAAAAATGTGACAAGCAAGACGGAGAAGGAGCCGCGCAAGTTCCGTGTGATTCGAGACGACTTGCTGCACCCGACGCTCGGTGGAAACAAAATCAGAAAGCTCGACGCTGTGGTCCCGTTCCTCAAGGACGAGGAAATCACTGATGTGGTACGTACTCTGCTTGTTTTTTGTTCTTTCTTTTCTTCCTTTGAAGCGATTTCAATGTCTATCAGGTGACTTGTGGAGGCTGTCATGCTGCTGCTGTAGGTACGAAAAGAAGACTAAGAATTCTCTGGTTTTATACTTCTTCTTTTCTATCTAACGTGTTTTCTCAGCTCAGCTGTGGCGTGTGCTTAGCATGGGTCATTTGCTGCTACGAGGTGAAAAACTTGAAGTCACGACTGGATATAACTTGATATCGGAGGTTTATGGAAACGTGGTGTATGTTCCAAGAACCGAGTATGCCGATCGACAAAAAATGTTAAGCTCGCATATGGAACGTGTTGCTTGTTCTGAAGAACCAGTTCTTTGGTTGAATGGCAACTCTATCACCAGAGAAACAATCACTCCTTCAGAAAATTCTAAATTGCTTGAACCCGGAAGAGGAAGAAGAAAATGGGCCGTGCTTGGAGAAGGTGGTGCGAGTGGTCTAGCACTTCTCGGTGAGTGATTTTCAACCTTGATATGTTTGTATCTCTAATCTTTTCTCCGTGCGTTCTAAGATCAGGCTTTATAAGACTTGTGAGATGGCTAAGCGAAAATGAAGTCTTCGAACGACATGACAAGATCAAAATCGTGGTCGATTCTGGCACTGGAACATCCGCCATTGGCCTGGCTCTAGGAATCGCGTTGCTCGGGTATGCTCGAGTTTAAATCCTTTTGGTGGTATATATCCTTTCTTCCAGCCTTCACCAGTGGGAGATTGTTGGTGTAATGCTCTCCGGTTCTCGCGACTACTACGAGAGACAAACGAAGAACCTTGTCACTGATTTTCTTCAGCAGTTTCGCTGCGATCAGTTGGCAGAGGCTTTGAGTTTACCTCTTGTTTGGGAGGAGAGGAAACGAGTACGCAGGTATGATTTATATATAAGCTTGCGAGCTACAGTATAATAGTATGATAGCACAGGTTTGAAAAGATTTTTGGAGGGGAGATCGGTGCTTGCAAGAGTATAGCCCGACAAACTGGCATTTTGCTAGACCCAATTTACACGTCTTCCCTTTTTTCGCTTGGTTTTAAGAAAACCTAGCTTCCCACAACAGGTTTAATGATCGCGAAAAGTCATTAGTTTTATTAAACTAAAAACTTCACCAGTAAAAAGCTGACCATTGTAAAAGACCATTTTAAGATCCAACGGCTAATATTTTTTATTAATTAGAATAATTTATATGGAATTAAAGGTGATCTCTTTCGAAGGACTGGGCATGATGACAAGTTACACCATTGCCAGGCCCATTGCCAGGCACAGAGAGAAGCAAGGATTAGTTGTTGCAGGCGAGCTACAACAAAAATTTAAGACAATCCATTTTAATTTAAACATCTTTTCATATCGAAGCTTGTTTATAGATGAGCTTAAGAATTTTCTACTAAGCCACTAAGTTGATGTGATTCTCACTCCACAACACATTTTGATATCGGCAGTAGATTGTGTGGTGCTATAGTTCTCTAGAATTTAAGAATGATTGATCACTTGATCTAGTGTCAATCTTTTCCTCCATAATCAGATTTTACACCTCCGGCTACATATTGACAAGCCACTGGAACTCCAGGTTCGATCACTTGTAGCCTTTGAGAAGCTCGTATGCCATCACTCCAAGCCCCCAAACATCCACTGCCTTTGTGTATGACAATCTCCTGTATCTCTCGATGAAGATATTCTCAGGAGCCATGTACTTCTTTGTCCCACAGCACTGGCTCATCTCTCTTGGATCGTCGGTTACCACTCCAAATCCACCAATCAGTGGTTCGTCTATGCTTGCATCTTGCAGCTTGGTGAAAACGTTCTCCAGCTTGAGGTCGCGATGGGCAACACCCTTCGACTGAGTGTCTCGGCCAGCTTCTTCAGAATCTCGGCTACCTCCTTCTCGCTCAGTGGCCCTTTCATCGCTTGATCCCACAGGCTAGGGCCACATAGCTCCATGACTATCGTCCCAAAGCAACACCCGCCAACCTTCTTCTCCCTTTCTCCCTTTTCAGCCCCTGGAGAGAGATTGGAGCAAAGCTTGGACAAGATCCTTGTTCCCTCTTGGGGCCACTCTCACGCTTAACCATCTTTTCTGCGAACGTTGTGGGCTGTGTTATCAACCGGTCATCAAAAATTAAAGTCCGCATGTTACTATTTTTCTATATCCTCAACAACATTATGTAAAGGGTATAATCAACTTCAAAGCGATTTGAATCCTCAGATGTGTAACTGCAGTTACAGCTCATTGTAAAGCAAAGAAGATTCACAAATTCCATGTAATGCCCTTAGTGGGCATTTTACAACACTTGATTTTTTAAATTCCCTGCACGTAAGCCTGTCTTTCAGTCCTTGGGGATGTTCCATCTCCTCCCCAAATGCAGTGCTCTCCCACAGTCCCACTTCATCCAAGCGCCACTGGTTCCGGGGATTTCCATAAAAACCACCTTCATCAGTGGCAACAAATAGTTCCTCTTTACCTCGGCTCCCTCGAGAGATACTCAATCCTCGAATCCACCACCTTTCTCATCGCACATTCCCTCCATAACCCATAAGACCCTCGTCCTTGTCTAGCATCCTCTTCACACACCACTGGTCTGTTCTTCCTCTACGTTTTGCTGTCTCAGAATTACTTCCCGGACAAGGTCGCGGAGGATCTCATCGTTCCAGAGCAAGGCGATGCTCGCAGCGGCTAGAGTTCCAGTTCTATCGCCGCAAATCCTCAGACCCATCGGCGGAAAGCTACTCGCCATCTCCAGCTCTCATCCACCGCGACGTTACGAGCAAATCCACGCCCGGTGCTCTCGATTGATCCAAGATGACCCAAACGGCGATCACGGCGACTCCCAATTCGTGGTGTGGATAGCGCCATTTGGATCGCGAGCCTGGGAAACAAGATGCTGGCGATTGCTTCCACTTTTCTCTATGCTATGCTCATGAACAGAGTTTTTCTCATCGCGAGAGATTCGTCCACAGAAAACATGGATCGATTGTTTCGCGAGCCATTCCCAAAGAGGTGTAGTCCACGGACAGATAACTTGATCGAGTTCGCGAAATCGTGACAGTGCTTAGAAGATCCGGGCGTGATGAATCGTTGACTGTGAATAATCGGCTCTCCAGGGAGCCAGGAACTCGGACGATCGAAATTCTTCTGCAAGGAGCAGCAAAAACTCTTCCAATGGCATGGCTGTTTCGCCGGTCAAACGTCTACTTCGTTCCGGGATTGTTCTTGGTGGGCAGCAGCAAACACCAGGCGCTATAGCTTGACATCTCCATAATCGCAGTTAGACTCCCGAAACGAAAAGAAGCAAGGATCCATAGTTCTTGCCTTGGAGCAAACATCCCCACCTGATCCAGACCCAGCCCACATAAGCCAGGGCCTCAACCCGGTTAATCCCTGAGCTTGGTAAAAGAATCCACGATTAAGATGTGCGAGGATAAATTTATAGCAAGAAATGGCATAGCTTCTGTACTTATCATTCACATGATAGACGTTTTTCAATTTATAAGATTTGCATGATGGGTGATTCTCCTCTTTTTGTTTCCATGGCCGTGCAAGTTGTAGTTCAAACTCCTGGTGAAGTTTTCGTGTATGAATGTCTTCTTTGGACTCGGCAGTGCCAAGCCTGCAAGAATGATCGCGTTGATAACTTCTTCCAGGAGCCTGTCTCAAGCCAAGCTGATCCAAAGTTGGGTTTCTTTCAGCAGCCACCAAGGGACTTTTCTGTCGAATCTTCACATCAAATGTATGGGAGATGTGAACGTGTGGCTGTCTCTCGCTCGGTCTTCGATGCTGTAGAACTCACTTGGAATTTGATGCTGTCAGCATATGCCAAGAACGGGCATTTGCAGAGGGCTAAAGAGGTTTACGACTCCATGCCTGGGAAGGACTTAGTTTCATGCAATGGAATGCTTGCTGCGTACTCTCAGGCCGGGAAACTGGGTGATGCTGTCGAGTTTTTTCGAGTGAAGAGTCTTAGCTAACCGAAGCAGGGACAACACTGTGTATATTGTTGGAGGCAAGCTGCCAGTGGTCGTCTCTGCGATGTGCTGGTTGAGTTTAGGCTTGGCTGCCTGTTTCGCTGATGCCCAATTCTGGAATATGTGTAAGGTTCTGGTTTCCTTGCTCAAACCATGGATGGTGATTACAACCTGAAAGAAGAGTGGCACTTCGCTTGGATGGCACACGTATGTTTTTGTGCAAGGTCTTGTCAAGGACTCAGCATCCTAAGGTGGCAACACGCATATCAATGAGGGTTCTTCTGCCTAGTATGTTCAAGCCCGATTCCTTTAATTCGAGGTTATAAACAGAAATTCTTTTAATTAATTAAGGACTAATTTAGAGTCTTAGAACAATATAAGTTTAAATCCTTTTAACGAGAAAAGCTCAGACAAATGGATGTTCGGGCAAAGTGGCGGCAAGCTGTGAAGCAAGCCACCAAGGTCTAAGTTCTTCTCTAGTGAGTTGTTATATAAGATCAATGGGTAAAGGTCTGGATACTCTCAAGCGGCTACTGGCTTGAAGCTGTGATTAGCTTTCAGAGTTTCTGGTTCTTAATCCCTATTGCCACAGGTTGATGAAATACGCCCCTCTGCACATACTTTGAATAAATGTGGCTGGTTGGACAAGTCTTTTTTCAGATCGTTCTTAGGTTAAAGTTGAAGAAGTCATATTATAAGTGACAGAAAAGTTGAATCTAGATCCAGTAAGTTTCATCCAAATATGCACGTAAAATTGGCCTCTTCATGACAAACAGGAAGAAAGGGGTAGATTCTGAGGTGATAATCCAAGAAGGGAAACTGGTCTATAAGGCAACTGGCATTCCTGTCCATGAAACTTATTCTCCTACATTCTTGTTTGTAATGGATCCAAATGGGATATATGCTGCTGAGGAAGGCATCCCTATTATTCTATACAAATTCGTCTCTTCCTTCCAGAAAAAAGATGGTTACCAGCAAGACTCCTCTGCATACATTCAACATTCCTGCTGCTCTTATGGCTCCAGCTGCTACAAAACTTGAATGATAAAGGCAAGAGATTTTTTATTTTCAAATGATTGTGACCAAAGGTATCTATATTGTTTCAGAGTGTGAAAACACGACTATTGAATTGAAAAAGCATATTCTAGCATATATTCTTAATCCAATGACTAAGCTCCTTAACCCTACTTGGATTTAGCTCATGATTACAATTAGGCTAAATAGATTTAAACTAAGCAGTATATTCTATGAAACTATATTAGACTTTTGGTCATTGAAATAGGGAATATCCATGCCTACTTTAGGAGCTCACTTTTTCCTTTTCCTTTTTCTTTTATATATATATAGTTATAATATTTTTATATAAATATTTTTTAACAAAAGACATAAATTTCTCATATATTAGAGTATAAACCTATGAAAATATTATTGTTTTTATTTTTAAATTTTCTATTTTTAATTAAAAATATAGTTTATGGAAGAGCAACTGTAGAATGGGGTAATAATAACACACTTACTGAAAATGAAATTAACCTTATAATTAATAATGGATTTTTAGATCTTTTAACTCACATTAAAAATTATCATTCATATTCAAGAAATTTTAAGAATTTAACTGTTTTAAATATTGGTAGGGGTGTATTTGCTGTAAGAATTGAGCGTGTGGATGGAGAGCCACCATATTGTTCAACTGGTCAAACTGAAAATACAATTATTGGCATGAGAATCAAAGAAGCTGTTAAGTACTTAATCAATACATATAGTACTACAATGATTGCAGCAAAATCTGATGTATGCAAAATTATATCTCAAAATTATATAATTCAATATTCAGTAGTATTTTGGTGGAGACTAACCTTAAGTAAAGTTAATAATTTGTTTACATCTTATCTTTCATATGATAATTGTGATACTACCTTAACTACTTTAAATGCTGGTTTTTCAGACCATGTGTTATATACAGGCCAATTTTTGGTATCCCCAAATCGCAAAAATGTGTTATTAATAGAAATAAGTTGTAAAGTTTCACTTTATTCAGGAAACCATTTACTATGGAAATCTGATATCACATTTGATTTTATTGGTCAATGTAAGCTTGATCTTCAAAAAGATGGGAATTTGGTATTATATACTGACAAGAAAATAAAAATGTGGTCAATTGATCATTATTGTTATAATCAACCAGATTGTATATTTCTTACTTATCTGAGTTTATTAAATAATTGCAACTTAGTAATTTATGAGGCTAATAGTCCAAATGCTATTTGGTGGGAAACAAAATCTACTAATCATTTTGGTTGTTTAAAATAATACTTATTAAGTTGTATTTTATATTAGTCATGTAAAACCTTATTAAGTCCAAGTATCCAAATGAAAATTAGAGGGACCAAGAATGAATTAAATTGCATGCAAGGTCTTTTCTCTTTTGTTGTGCTCTAAGTGGAATATCATATTCAGATCTAATGCTTCCATCATTCCTTGCCATGTAGAACAATCCAACTTAAAATTTAATACTTCCATCATTTTTTACCAAATCTCTATTAGAGTGAGTGAAAGGCATCAAAACCATGATTGGAACTTTTATTAAATGTTTTTGGAATTCTTTGTATAAGCTATTGTTGAATAGCTTTATTTAATATAATTTATTTTTATTGAGCATGAAAAGCATAATAAAATTCTAGCTATAATACGGTTAACCAAGGACAATATGGTAGGGAAAGATTTTTAATACATGGAGTCCAAGTGACAAAAGCTAGTTCGTTGATACTACAAGCTTTAGCCAGTTTGCCTATGAAATTAGCTATATCACATCAACCTTAGAATGAGCTTCATACCCGAAGAGCTCTCTACTCACACAAGGTAACGGTGCTTCATCTATATTTGTCTTCTCCCTTAGATGAGCTTTGGTGTAGAAGTTTTGACTAAGCCACCCTAAGTTTCTTCACAGCTGGATGGCTAGAGTGTGGAGTGCTTCTCTTCCCTCCACAACAACTTGTGATATTGGCTGTAGCCCGTGTGGTGCTACAGTTATCTAGAATCCAAGGATGATTGATCACTTGGTCTAGTGTCAATCTCTTCCTGGGATCCAAATCCAGCATGCCCATAATCAGATTTTTCGCCTCTGGCGACAGATTGGCAGGCCACTGGAACTCCCCCTCGCGCAGCAAATGCATCTCCAGGTTCGATCGGTTGTAGCCCTTGAGGAGTTCGTATGCGATCACTCCAAGCCCCCAAACATCCACCGCCTTGGTGTAAGACAGCCCATATCTCTCGACAAAGATAAGCTCGGGAGCCATGTACTTCTCAGTCCCGCAGCTCTGGCTCATCTCTCTGGCATCGTCGGTCGCCACTCCAAAATCCCCAATCACTGGCCTGATCGTGCTTGCATCTTGCAGCTTGGTGAAAACGTTCTCCAGCTTGAGATCGCGATGGACAACACCACTCGAGTGGACGCCCTTGAGTGTCTCAGCCAGCTCCTTAACGATCTCGGCTACCTCCTCCTCCCTCAGTGGCCCTTTCATCGCTAGATCGCGCAGGCTAGGGCCACAAAGTTCTATGACCATCGTCCCAAAGCAACGCCCGCCAACCTTCCTCTCCCTCCTCAGCCCATGGAGGAAGACAACTCCAGGAATGGGGCGAAGCTTGTCCAAGATCCTAGTCTCCCTCTCGGCACAACTCTCCGACTTAAACATCTTTCCTGCGTACCTATGGCGGTTGCGGGCTGCGTCGCTCAGCAAGTAGACTTGGCCCTGTCCTCCATGCCCCAACTTCTCGTGTCTGATGTACCACTTGAGAAGCTCGCCACACTCGTCATCTCTAAATTCGCCATCCTCGAGCGCCATCACGTCTTCCCCTTTTTCTCGCTTGGTTTTAAGAAAACCTAGCTTCCCACAACAGGTTTAATGATCGCGAAAAGGTCATTACTTTTATTAAACTAAAAACTTCACCAGTAAAAAACTGACCATTATAAAAGACCATTTTAAGATCCAACGGCTAATATATTTTGGTTTGCTTAAGGGAAGAGGAATTGAGATGGTAGTGAATATATTTAAAATATGCTTAAATATTTTCAAATATTTTACCATCTAACGGTTCTTATTCATTTAGATTAGTTTTGTATTTATAATGTTTAAACATGTTTATAATTTATAAACTTTCTTAAACACTTTCTAGTATGCAATAAAATTAATCTTGTGTTTATAAATTACAAACATGCTTATAATTATAAATTTTAAATAATTAAGAATGACACTACTATTCAGCAAAAAACCGCGTAACAAATTTTTATTAATTAGAATAATTTATATGGAATTAAAGGTGATCTTTATTTTATAATTACCCTCCAGGGTTGACCAGCGCGTTGTTTGATGCAGTCGGAGTTTTACGTGTACATGCAAACCAGCCAAGCACGGAAGCTTCACGAGCAGAGTTATGACTATGCGCACGATCATTCCCTTCGTGAAGAATGGAGAGAGTCGCGAAAATGGCGTCTTACTCCAACCCAAAATCCATCGCTCTGATCACCACTGGTCTCTTCTTCCTCTACGTTTTGCTGTCTCAGAATCACTTCCCGGACAAGATCTCGGGAGATCTCATCGTTCCAGAGCAAGGCGATGCTCACCAGTGCCGGAGCCGCGTAGAGTTCCAGTCCTATCGCCGCAAATCGACAGACCCATCGGCGGAAAGCTACTCGCCATCGCCAGCTCTCATCCACCGCCTGCGACGCTACGAGCAAATCCACACCCGGTGCTCTCGATTGATCCAAGATGATCCAAACTGGCATAGCTTCTGTACTTATCATTCACATGATAGACGTTTTTCAATTTATAAGATTTGCATGATGGGTGATTCTCCTCTCTTTGTTTCCATGGCCGCGCAAGTTGTAGTTCCAGTGGGATTAAACTCCTGGTGAAGTTTTCGTGTATGAATGTCTTCCTTGGACTCGGCAGAGCCAAGCCTGCAAGAATGATCGCGCTGATAACTTCTTCCAGGAGCCTGTCTCAAGCCAAGCTGATCCAAAGTCGGGTTTTTTCCAGCAGCCACCAAGGGACTTTTCTGTCGAATCTTCACATCAAATGTATGGGAGATGTGGACATGTGGCCGTTGCTTGCTCGGTCTTCGATGCTGTAGAACTCACTTGGAATTTGATGCTGTCAGCATATGCCAAGAACGGGCATTTGCAGGGGGCTAAAGAGGTTTAAGACTCCATGCCTGGGAAGGACTTAGTTTCATGCAATGGAATGCTTGCTGCGTACTCTCAGGCCGGGAAACTGGGTGACGCTGTCGGGTTTTTTGGAGCGAGGAGTCTTAGATAACCGAAGCAGGGACAACACTGTGTATATTGTTGGAGGCAAGCTGCCAGTGGTCGTCTCTGCGATGTGCTGGTAGAGTTTGGGCTTGGCTGCCTGTTTCGCTGATGCCCGATTCTTGAAGGTTTTGGATTTGGGGAATATGTGTAAGGTTCTGGTTTCCTTGCTCAAACCATGGATGGTGATTACAACCTGAAAGAAGAGTGGCACTTCGCTTGGATGACACACGTATGTTTTTGTGCAAGGCCTCGTCAAGGACTCGGCCTCCTAAGGTGGCAACACGCATATCAATGAGGGTTCTTCTGCCTAGTATCTTCAAGCCCGATTCCTTCAATTCGAGGTTATAACAGAAATTCTTTTAATTAATTAAAGACTAATTTAGAGTCTTAGAACATTCTTAAACAATATAAGTTTAAATTCTTTTAAACGAGAAAAGCTCAGATGAATGGATGTTCGGGCAAAGTGGCGGCAAACTGTGAAGCAAGCCACCAAAGTCTAAGTTCTTCTTTAGTAAGTTGTTATATAAGATCAGTGGCTTGCTAGATTGGTAAAGGTCTGGATACTCTCAAGTGGCTACTGGCTTGAAGCTGTGATTAACTTTCAGAGTTTCTGGTTCTTAATCCCTATTGCCACAGGTTGATGAAATACGCCCCTCTGCACATATTTTGAATAAATGTGTCTGGTCGAACTAGTCTTTTTATCAGATCGTTCTTAGGTTAAAGTTGAAGAATTCATATTATAAGTGACAGAAAAGTTGAATCTAGATCCAGTAAGTTTCATCCAAATATGCACTTAAAATTGGCCTCTTCATGACGAACAGGAAGAAAGGGGTAGATTTGAGGTGATAATCCAAGAAGGGAAAGTGGACTATAAGGCAACTGGCATTCCTGTCCATGAAACTTATTCTCCTACATTCATGTTTGTAATGGATCCAAATGGGATATATGCTGCTGAGGTAGGCATCCTTATTATTCTATACAAATTCGTCTCTTCCTTCCAGAAAAAAGATGGTTACCAACAAGACTCCTCTGCATACATTCAACATTCTTGCTGCAGCCGATAAAGGCAAGAGATTTTTATTTTCAAATGATTGTGACCAAAGGTATATATATTGTTTCAGAGTGTGAACAATTCTAGTGGACATTATAAACCAGATTCCTAGACCTTGCACAACTTCTTTAACAGATTGAGCAAAAGAGGTGTCAATACAGCTTTACTGAAAACTTCTAGTTTCCAATTGTAAGTTATAAGTTTTTTCTTTCCAATTTGCCAATTTACTTTCACTTTAGCTTCAATTAATTTCCTTTACCAAAGTTCCACTTAATGTACTAGCTTTACTACTCAACTACTCATTGCACAAGCAATGGGGTCATTGAAATAGGGCATATCCATGCCCTACTTTAGGAGCTCACTTTTTTTCTTTTTCTTTTTCTTTTTTAAATATATTTATAATATAAATTTAATTGAAAATTTTAGAAATATTATAATATTTTATAAAAATAAATTTTTAAAAAAGACACAAATTTCTTATATATTAGAGCTATTTAAGTATAAACCTATGAAAATATTATTGTTCTTATTTTTATATTTTATATTTTTAATTAAAAATATAGTTTATGGAAGAGCAACTGTACAATGGGGTAATAATAATACACTTACTGAAAATGAAATTAACCTTATAATTAATAATGGATTCTTAGATCTTTTAACTCACATTAAAAATTATCATTCATATTCAAGAAATTTTAAGAATTTAACTGTTTTAAATATTGGCAGGGGTGTATTTGCTGTAAGAATTGAGCGTGTGGATGGAGAGCCACCATATTGTTCAACTGGTCAAACTGAAAGTACAATTATTGGCATGAGAATAAAAGAAGCTGTTAGGTACTTAGTCAATACATATAGTATTACAATGATTGCAGCAAAATCTGATGTATGCAAAATTATATCTCAAAATTATATAATTCAATATTCAGTTGTATTTTGGTGGAGACTAACCTTAAGTAAAGTTAATAGTTTGTTTACATCTTATCTTTCATATGATAATTGTGATACTACCTTAACTACTTTAAATGCTGGTTTTTCAGACCATGTGTTATATACAGGCCAATTTTTGGTATCCCCAAATCGCAAAAATGTATTAGTAATAGAAATAAATTGTAAAGTTTCACTTTATTCAGGAAAAAATTTACTATGGAGATCTGATATTACGTTTGATTTTATTGGTCAATGTAAGGTTGATCTTCAAAAAGATGGGAATTTGGTATTATATACTGACAAGAAAATAAAAATGTGATCAATTGATCATTATTGTTATAATCAACCAGATTGTATATTTCTTACTTATCTTAGTTTATTAAATAATTGCAATTTAGTAATTTATGAGGCTAATAGTCCAAATGCTATTTGGTGGGAGACAAAAACTACTAATCATTTTGGTTGTTTAAAATAATACTTAAGATTTATATTAGTCATGTAAAACCTTATTAAGTGCAATTCAATTTACAATAGTTTAGTATCCAAATAAAAATTAGAGGGACCAAGAGTGAATTAAATTGCATGCAAAGTCTTTTCTCTGTTTTTGTGCTCTGAGTGGAATATCATATTCAAATCTAATGCTTCCATCATTCCTTGCCATGTAAAACCATCCAACTTAAAATTTAATACTTCCATCATTTTTTGGCATGAAAAACCACCAAATATCTTTTAGTGAAAGGCATCAAAACCATAATTGAAACTTTTATTAAATGTTTTTGAAATTCTTTGTATAAGCTATTGTTGAATAGCTTTATTTAATTATAATTTATTTTTATTGAGCATGAAAAGCATGATAAAATTCTAGCTATAATACGGGTAACCAAGGACAACATGGTAGGGAAAAGAAAGAGAAAAAGAAATGTTTAAAATATATGGTTATTATCTTGGTATGTTCTTCATGTCTCAAGATTGTTTTTAATACGCAGAGTCCAAGTGACAAGAGCCAGTTCATTGACACTACAAGCTTTAGCCAGTTTGCCTATGAAATTAGCTATATCACATCAACCTTAGAATGAGCTTCATATCTGGAGAGCTGTCTACTCACACAAGGTAACAGTGCTTTTGAAGGACTGGGTTTAATGACAAGTTACACAATTAAAGATTGGTTGTTGCAGCCGAGCTACAACGAAACTTAAGACAATTTTAAACACAGTTAAAACATATTTAACTTCAGATGAGCTTTGGTGTAGAAGTTTTGACTAAGCCACCCTAAGTTTCTTCACAGCTGGATGGCTAGAGTGTGGAGTGCTTCTCTTCCCTCCACAACAACTTGTGATATTGGCTGTAGCCCGTGTGGTGCTACAGTTCTCTAGAATCCAAGGATGATTGATCACTTGGTCTAGTGTCAATCTCTTCCTGGGATCCAAGTCCAGCATGCCCATAATCAGATTTTTCGCCTCTGGTGACAGATTGGCAGGCCACTGGAACTCCCCCTCGCGCAGCAAATGCATCTCCAGGTTCGATCGCTGGTAGCCCTTGAGGAGTTCGTATGCAATCACTCCAAGCCCCCAAACATCCACCGCCTTCGTGTAAGACAGCCCATATCTCTCGACAAAGATAAGCTCGGGAGCCATGTACTTCTCAGTCCCGCAGCTCTGGCTCATCTCTCTGGCATCGTCGGTCGCCACTCCAAAATCCCCAATCACTGGCCTGATCGTGCTTGCATCTTGCAGCTTGGTGAAAACGTTCTCCAGCTTGAGATCGCGATGGACAACACCACTCGAGTGGACGCCCTTGAGTGTCTCAGCCAGCTCCTTAACGATCTCGGCTACCTCCTCCTCCCTCAGTGGCCCTTTCATCGCTAGATCGCGCAGGCTAGGGCCACAAAGTTCTATGACCATCGTCCCAAAGCAACGCCCGCCAACCTTCCTCTCCCTCCTCAGCCCATGGAGGAAGACAACTCCAGGAATGGGGCGAAGCTTGTCCAAGATCCTAGTCTCCCTCTCGGCACAACTCTCCGACTTAAACATCTTTCCTGCGTACCTATGGCGGTTGCGGGCTGCGTCGCTCAGCAAGTAGACTTGGCCCTGTCCTCCATGCCCCAACTTCTCGTGTCTGATGTACCACTTGAGAAGCTCGCCACACTCGTCATCTCTAAACTCGCCATCCTCGAGCGCCATCTTCCCCTTTTTCTCGCTTGGTTTTAAGAAAACCTAGCTTCCCACAACAGGTTTAATGATCGCGAAAAGGCCATTACTTTTATTAAACTAAAAACTTCACCAGTAAAAAACTGACCATTGTAAAAGACCATTTTAAGATCCAATGGCTAATATTTTTTGGTTTGCTTAAGGGAAGGGGAGTTAAGATGGTAGTGAATATACTTAAAATATGCTTGAAAATTTAAAATATTCTACCATCTAACGGTTCTTATTCATTTAGATTAATTTCGTATTTATAATTTTAAAACATGTTTATACTTTCTTAAACACTTTCTAGTATATTCTATTTTATTCTACCGGTTGGTATTGCAATAAAATTAATCTTGTGTTTATAAATTACAAACATGCTTATAATTATAAATTTTTATTTGATCAATTAGATTAATAATTAAGAATAACACTACTATTAAGCAAACAAACGCGTAACAAATTATTATTAATTAGAATAATTTATATGGAATTAAAGGTGATCGCTATTTTATAATTACCCTCCAGGGTTGACCAGCGCGTTGTTTGATGCAGTCGGAGTTTTACGTGTACATGCAAACCAGCCAAGCACGGAAGCTTCACGAGCAGAGTTATGACTATGCGCACGATCATTCCCTTCGTGAAGAATGGAGAGAGTCGCGAAAATGGCGTCTTACTCCAACCCAAAATCCATCGCTCTGATTACCACTGGTCTCTTCTTCCTCTACGTTTTGCTGTCTCAGAATCACTTTCCGGACAAGATCGTGGAAGATCTCATCGTTCCAGAGCAAGGCGATGCTCGCCAGTGCCGGAGCCGCGTAGAGTTCCAGTCCTATCGCCGCAAATCGACAGACCCATCGGCGGAAAGCTACTCGCCATCGCCAGCTCTCATCGTTCCAGAGCAAGGCGATGCTCGCCAGTGCCGGAGCCGCGTAGAGTTCCAGTCCTATCGCCGCAAATCGACAGACCCATCGGCGGAAAGCTACTCGCCATCGCCAGCTCTCATCCACCGCCTGCGACGCTACGAGCAAATCCACGCCCGGTGCTCTCGATTGATCCAAGATGATCCAAACGGCGATCACGGCGACTGCCAATTCGTGGTGTGGATCGCGCCATTTGGATCGCAGGGCCTGGGGAACAAGATGCTGGCGATTGCTTCCACTTTTCTCTATGCTCTGCTCACGAACAGAGTTTTACTCATCGCGAGAGATTCGTCCGCAGAGAACATGGATCGATTGTTCTGCGAGCCATTCCCAAAGAGTTCCTGGCTCCTTCCCAGACCCCTGGAGATCCGATTATCCACAGTCAACGATTCATCGCGGATCGGCCATGCCCCGGATCTAAAAATCACTCCTCAGCACTGTCACGATTTCGCGAGCTCGATCAAGTTTCCAGATGTGGCCTACTCGTATCTGTCCGTGGACTACACCCCGGACGATCGAAAATTCTTCTGCAAGGAGCAGCAAAAACTCTTGCAATCGCAGGTAACGTGGCTGTTTCTCCGGTCAAACGTCTACTTTGCTCCGGGATTGTTCTTGGTGGAATCCTTCCGGAGTGATCTCGCGAAGCTCTTCCCCAAACAGCAGGCGATCTTCCATCACTTGAGCCGCTATCTCTTCCATCCCATCGATCCGGTGTGGGATCGCACAGCGCGGTTCTACGACTCATATCTCGCGCGCGCCGACCGCGTAGTCGGCATCCAAATGAGAGTTCCTCCACACTTGCAAGGAGTTCGTCAAAACCTGGCGGCGGAGGTGTTCCAATGCGCCGTGGAGACAAAGATCCTTCCCAATATCAGCAAGAACAACGTCGAGAGGATCAAGCTCCGCTCCTCGATCAGCTCGCAGCAGCAGCAGATCGCGGCGGTGGTGACTTCGCTGGATGAGCACCACTTTGACGTGCTGCGAGAGATCTACCTCAACTCCTCCACCGCCGATGGATCGATCGTGAGAGTGGAGCAGCCCAGCCACGAGGGGCAGCAGCACACCGGATTTCTCGATCACGATGAGAAGGCTCTCGCGGAGATTTACTTGCTGGGGCTCAGCGATGTGCTGATCACGAGTCCTGGCTCCACTTTCGGCTACATTGGCCAGGGATTAGCCGGGTTGAGGCCTTGGCTTATGTGGGCTGGGCCTGGCTCAGGCAGGGACATTTGCTCCAAGGCAAGAACTATGGATCCTTGCTTCTTTTCGTTTGGGGAGTCTAACTGCGATTGTGGAGAGGCTGTCAAGCTTGACAATGTGGAGCGGTGTCAAGATTGGCCTATAGCGCCTGGTGTTCAACTCAAAACAACTTGAATCTTAATCCATTCTTTTTAGGACATGTAGAGAGTTTTATTGTGTCTTCCAATGTGGACCATTTTGGTATGAATTGTTTGATATGCAACTGATTTCAAGGAAGTTATCTTTCTTTGACGTGGTTATGCCTCCCATTCAACGAGCTTGGATGTTACAAAAAGGAATCCACGACTAAGATGTGCAAGGATAAATTCTAGAACAAGAAATGACATAGCAAAGTCATATCAAGATGTTTAGTGATTCACGTCGTGAAGCTCGCCACTTTGATACGCTCATAGGCACCCATGATCTGTCAAAAAATTATACAAGATGCTACAAACAAACATTTCTTGTTTCCATGATGATGGGCTTGCTTTACCGAATGGTGTTACGGAGGATCATGTCATTAGATTTCCATGGGTTTTCCATGTTGGCATATCGTTGTTGTTCCAGTGGGATCAAACTCCTGGTAACAAGTTTTCGTGCATGAATGCCTTCCTAGGACTCGGCAGTGCCGAGCCTGCAAGAATGCATCGTGCTGATAACTTCTTCCAGGAGCCTGTCTCAAGCCAAGCAGATCCACAGTCGGGTTTCTTCCAGCAGCCACCGAGGGACTTATCTTTCAAATCTTCTCATTCAAATGTATGGGAGATGAACGGGAATTTGCGAGAAGCGTTGTCATTGTTAGAAAGGATGCCAAGAAAAAATTTGGTGCCATACAACTTAATTCTAAGCGCTTTAGCCGCTCAAGGTCTCTTTGACGAAGCAAAGGAATTCTTTGCTAAAATTCCCAATCCAAGCATTATCTCGTGGAATACACTCCTTGCTGCATATACTCCAATTGGGCATCTTGACGAGATCATCAAGCTTTACGACCAAATTCCAACAAGGATATAGTCTCAGACACAGCACTCTTGAATGCCTTTTCTGAAAATGGGAAACTTGAGCCAGCAAAGATGGTATTTGATGCAATGGAGGAATGGGACCTTGTGTCAATGAATGCAATGCTAGCGGCATTTTGTGACAGTGGGAGCCAAGGAGATGCTCAGTTGGATGTGTGCTCGGAATCTTAGCTCTTGGAACTGCGTTCTCCGATCATTTGCTCTTGATGGGAATCTTGACGAGACAAAGAGATTATTTGACAAAATGCCCGAGTGGGACCAAATGTCTTTCAATTTCATGTTTGCGGCATATGTCTCAGGCGGGCATCATGGTCTTGCTAAAGTAATGTACGAAACACTACTTCCTGAGAAAGATTCCTTTTCACACGTAGCCATGCTAAGTGCCTACACTGTACAGGGCAAGGTTGACGATGCAAAGCTTTTGTTTGATAGCATGCCATACAGGTCTCTTTTTATTTGGAACTCTATGCTTTCGGCATATGCCCAAAACGGTCATCCGGACAATGCAAAACATCATTTTGATGCCATGCCCGAGTGGGACATTGTCGCTTGGACCTCTTTATTATATTCCAGAAATTATCAAGGAAATGTGGAGGAAGCGAAGGAGTTGTTTGAGAGGATGCCTGAGCGAGATCTGATCGCATGGAATGCTATGTTGTCAGGACATTCCCAACACAGGCATTTAGAAGACTCAAAGTGCCTGTTTGATTTGATGCCTTCCCACAATATTGTCTCTTACAACACTCTGATGGCAGCTTACTCTCAGCATGGATACATCGAGGATGCCCTCTTGGTCTTCCAGAAAATGAGACAGAGGAACTCTATTTCATGGAACACTCTACTTGTGTCATATGCTCAAAATGGGCATACGAATACTGCAAAGGCGTTTTTCTCAACCTTGCCCGAGCAAAATCTGGTTTCTTGGAATGTAGTAATTGGAATGTATGCTTTAAATGGGCAAACTGCACAATCCTTGGAGCTCTTTAGAAACTGTGTTGCTAATGGTGTCAAGCTGGATGATGTATCTTTTACCTCTGCATTGATTGCTTTGAGCCATAGCGGTGAGGTTGACGATTCACTTTTTCTGTTTAAATCAATAATAACAGACTACTTAGTAACGCCTGGCAAGCAACAATATGGTTGTATCATCTCCTTGTTTGCTCGTGGAGGATATGATAGATCCTGTAAAGAACTCATTGATACAATGCCTTTCTTTCCTGATAGTCACGACTGGACGTGCCTGGCAAGTGCCAGTAGAATCTACAAATCTAACAGCCTTGGAATGGGGCATCACAATACACGAAAACAAAATGCCAACTAGCAGAAGCATCTCGCATGCTTGGTAACAGAGCAAGCTTAGACTTGGTTGAAAGGTACCTAAGTCATGTCCAACTTCGCCATGTCCTTGTCGGTCTCGCATTCCCCATAGGCTGGAGCTTGTGTCACTGAGCCTTCTCTCACACTCGAGCCACCTCTTCATGCCGCGAAAAATTCCTCACGACTTTGTTCTTCGCACGATCATCGACTGCTCCTACTCTCTCACATGCTTCTCCGGTTCCAGACGGCATTCATTACGAGCATAGCAATGTGGTCTTGGTTTACAATTTTGCAGCAATCTCGCGAGCGCATGACGAAGTAGTGCATGAAAGCCTCTTCTTGTGCTGTCAACTCTGATATCCTCGACCTTGCTCGTTATAGAGAAAGTGACGCTACCACCTTCCGCTACAAGGATGGGGGATTCAGCAAGGTAAACAAAGAGTTTTGGATCTGATTCGACGTGATCACTTGAGAAACATGCAGCTGGCTGTTTTCTTGGACGCTGATTTCCAAGAATCGACCATCGTACGCCACCAGACCCTCGCACCACTAAGTAGAAGCTTGCGTAGGGAACCAGATGGTTTTCAGACTCATGAAGCTCCTCGCTTCCATCAACAAAGAAGTGGAACTTCTCAGCTCTTGGCTGCTGCCTCTTGTGCTCCTCGACAACCTACACTGCCTCTTCCATCTTCTGGATTGGCGATTGCACGAATTACAAATCACTGTATCCCAGAACCTCGTCAAACGGAATAGAGTTGCTTATCCAAGAATATGCATGCGATAAATAAATTTGACGACTGTAACTTGGGATCTCCGTGTTGTATTTGGTGTTATGAGCAAAAACGTAGCTTCCTCCGTTCTAGTTAACATTTGAAGAAACGAGTGAGCTTACTTGTCCCTGTAGAGAAGATTGAGCTCCGCAGTGGTTAATTAATAAGAGTTCAGCCAATCTTTCCTTGATGCCATCTGGTGGAAACTGCAAGCCACTGCTCTAAAATCAACTTACTCACGCTCTTGGGACCGTAAATGAGATGGTGTACCAAAAATCGCAGACATACCTGCTCACAGTTGCTCTTATGCCTGGAGGTGGCCTTAAAACTCAGGCGGCCCATTCCAATGTATGGTAACTTTGTGGACTTGGTTCACTGGCATAATTGTATCACTTCCTTGGCCTCCCGTAATCTCTCTTGAAACCGGGCCAAGGCTCATTAGGGCTTTAGAATTCTGGACATGTCTTCTCTGGACGCATTGCTGGAAGGAGGAGTGTGGCTTCTGGAAACGCTTGCAGCAGGATTGACACTGTTGGGTTTGCTTTGAAAGGTCGTGAGTGCAACTTTCATGATTTCTGCAAAAACGTGACAACCAAGACGGAGAAGGAGCCGCACAAGTTCCGTGTGATTCGAGACGACTTGCTGCACCCGACGCTCGGTGGAAACAAAATCAGAAAGCTCGACGCTGTGGTCCCGTTCCTCAAGGACGAGGAAATCACTGATGTGGTACGTACTCTGCTTGTTTTTTGTTCTTTCTTTTCTTCCTTTGAAGCGATTTCAATGTCTATCAGGTGACTTGTGGAGGCTGTCATGCTGCTGCTGTAGGTACGAAAAGAAGACTAAGAATTCTCTGGTTTTATACTTCTTCTTTTCTATCTAACGTGTTTTCTCAGCTCAGCTGTGGCGTGTGCTGAGCATGGGTCATTTGCTGCTACGAGGTGAAAAACTTGAAGTCACGACTGGATATAACTTGATATCGGAGGTTTATGGAAACGTGGTGTATGTTCCAAGAACCGAGTATGCCGATCGACAAAAAATGTTAAGCTCGCATATGGAACGTGTTGCTTGTTCTGAAGAACCAGTTCTTTGGCAACTCTATCACCAGAGAAACAATCACTCCTTCAGAAAATTCTAAATTGCTTGAACCCGGAAGAGGAAGAAGAAAATGGGCCGTGCTTGGAGAAGGTGGTGCGAGTGGTCTAGCACTTCTCGGTGAGTGATTTTCAACCTTGATATGTTTGTATCTCTAATCTTTTCTCCGTGCGTTCTAAGATCAGGCTTTATAAGACTTGTGAGATGGCTAAGCGAAAATGAAGTCTTCGAACGAGATGACAAGATCAAGATCGTGGTCGATTCTGGCACTGGAACATCCGCCATTGGCCTGGCTCTAGGAATCGCGTTGCTCGGGTATGCTCGAGTTTAAATCCTTTTGGTGGTATATATCCTTTCTTCCAGCCTTCACCAGTGGGAGATTGTTGGTGTAATGCTCTCCGGTTCTCGCAACTACTACGAGAGACAAACGAAGAACCTTGTCACTGATTTTCTTCAGCAGTTTCGCTGCGATCAGTTGGCAGAGGCTTTGAGTTTACCTCTTGTTTGGGAGGAGAGGAAACGAGTACGCAGGTATGATTTATATACAAGCTTGCGAGCTACAGTATAATAGTATGATAGCACAGGTTTGAAAACCCTGTATAGCCTGACAAACTGGCATTTTGCTAGACCCGATTTACACGTCTTCCCCTTTTTTTCGCTTGGTTTTAAGAAAACCTAGCTTCCCACAACAGGTTTAATGATCGCGAAAAGGTCATTAGTTTTATTAAACTAAAAACTTCACCCATTGTAGAAGACCATTTTAAGATCCAACGGCTAATATTTTTTATTAATTAGAATAATTTATATGGAATTAAAGGTGATCTCTTTCGAAGGACTGGGCATGATGACAAGTTACACCATTGCCAGGCCCATTGCCAGGCACAGAGAGAAGCAAGGATTAATTGTTGCAGGCGAGCTACAACAAAAATTTAAGACAATCCATTTTAATTTAAACATCTTTTCATATCGAAGCTTGTTTATAGATGAGCTTAAGAATTTTCTACTAAGCCACTAAGTTGATGGCTGTTGTGGACTGATTCTCACTCCACAACACATTTTGATATCGGCAGTAGATTGTGTGGTGCTTGTAAGCCACAAATTTTTCCTTTCCAATTTGCCAACTTACCTCGTCTATCCGTCCAACACTGCCTTGGTTTTTGCTAAGTTCCCTCGCCAAGGTTCTCGCCTATGGTACCAGCTCCTACTTGGTTTCAGCTACTCACTGCACGAGCAACGGGGTGTTAGCCATCCTTCCACGGATTCCCAAATCACTCCTAATCCCCCTCCCCGGGTTAGACTGGACTTAAGGTTCGGCTACACTCCCCGCAAGCATAAGCAACCAAGCACACCAAGCTTCCAGGTTCCTAACATCCCTTGGTACCACAAGACTTGATCATGGGACCCTCTAAATCCCAAGTCTTGAGTGCAACACTTGCTTCGGGATGCCGGGGCGAAACACCGTGGCCTAGCGGCCCGGTATGGGTACCTCTCGCCCCCCACTTCCATCCCGAAGGAAGGCCCAAGCCCCTAGGAAGGGCGAGGACCAATGAGCCGCATGGTACTCAAGTGGGGCACCACTCCACATGAGCCGGGAGCACCGCAATCGGTTTCCCTTTCGGGAGTGGGAGCTGCTCTTGAGCACTTCCTTGGATGGCCCCTCCGGCACCAGCTAAGTCCATGTTCACTCCCACCCAAGGCCCCTCGGTCCCAGTCTCAACCTCAAGTCGGTTTGGAAGCCCAACTGGAGAGTCCCTTCAAAACTGGTTCCTGGACCTCACTATCCCTACTATACTTTTGGAACCCCCTGCAGCCCCTCCCCCCTGGGGGACGCACGCTTTGGGCTTTCACCCCTTGACCCGTATTAGTATTTGGACTTAGTCTCTGGCTCGATCTCGGATCCGATTTCGGATCCGACTTCGGATTCGGTCTCGGACTCGATCGCGGACTCGATCTCGGACCCGATCTCGGGCCCGACCTCGGACTCGACTTTGGACTCGGTCTCGGACCCGATTTCGGATCTCGGACTCCGTCTCGAACTCGGTCTTGAACTCGGACTCGAACTCGGTCCCCGAGTCAGTCTCGGACTTGATTCCGGACTCTATCTCGAACTCGGTCCTAGAGTCGGTCTTGGACTCAATCTTTGACTTGGTCCCATCCGATGAACTCTTTGTCATTTTGGTCATGCTTTCGGGGTTCCTTTAGCCTATGACACCTCGGCGGGTTGGTTCCTTACAACTCCACCACCCATAGAAGAAGTTCGATGCCCACATCAAACGTCTCTTTTTTTTTTTTTTTATCCCACGACTTGTTGACCATGTCTCCAGGGGCATCCCCCCACTTAGCAGTGTGCCTAAGTCAGCCTCCCCGGCCAAGAGCCCATGACAACGGAATATAGGTGTCCCTATACTCCTCACCTCACCACGCCCTAGTATGGGGTCGAGACTTGAACCCAGCCTTGCTTTACTAGGGGGTTGGGACTCGAACCCAACCTCCGTAGAATACGTCTACGGATTCGACATCCCCGCAGGGAGTCGGGCGTAGCTCCCTACGCCTGGTCGACCTAGCTAACCCATGCTAATTAGCTTACCTTCGGCGCGCCTTCGGGTCCCAACATATGCCATTGCTCAACTTCTCAAATTGATATATTTTTAATTGAACTTTGCATAAGTACATAGAGTTCTGCCATGCAGAAATTCCTCCACAAGATCTCGCGCGTTCGCTAGGTTCTCCTCCGGTTCCCATGTTGCTTCGCAGTGTGGAAATCCTTTCCACTTCACATGGAACTCTCTCACCTCGTGTCCTTGTCACTTGCTCTTGCGCGCATTGAGGATGGCCTCGACTTCGTATTCCTCTTCCCCTTGGATAACCTCAGGTAAAGGTCTTATTTGGTCCTTGCGAAGCGGATCCTCAAAATACGGCTTGAGTAAATTCACGTGGAACACGGGATGCATCTTCCCCATCTCTCGAGGAAGTCGGAGTCGGTAAGCCACTTTACCGATTCGAGCCTCAATCTCGTAAGGCCCCGCAAACCTGCTTAAGGAACTCAAGATCAATTCATTTACAGGAATACATGCATTTTTACCTTTGGGTCAACTTTCGGCTGATCCCACTTGGTAGCCTGAGGTTTTTGGTGTTCAGCCACACCTTCTCCCCAACTTGGAACTCTACATCCCGGCGCTTTAGGTTCGCGTACTTGGTTTGCCTTTGTTGAGCCCGTTCCAAGGAATCCCTCACTAGATTCCAAATGTTGAGTCTTTCTGCCGTGAATGCCTCCACTGTGGGTAGCTCTCCATGATACTCGGCCACGCCGAGTTCCACAGGACCTTCAATAGCTCGCCCATTGATGACTTCCCATGGACTCACCCCGATGCTCGAATGTGGTGAGTTGTTATAACACATTTCCGCAAGTCCCAAATGACTTACCCAGTCGGTCTGGTCTCCCGAGACATAGCATCGCAAATAATCCTCCAGCTGCCTATTCACCCTTTCCGTTTGTCCGTCTGTCAAGAAGTGTTAGTGCCATCAATCTTGACTTAATACCCATTACCTATCTGTGGGTGATAGGCTGTGCTGAATTTCAACTTGGTGCGATACTGTTCTAGGAGTGTCCTCCAGAACCTACTGGTGAAGATCTTATCTCGATCTGAGATAATCTCTTCCGGCCTTCCCCGCACTCGAACCACTTGTTCGAAGAACAGCTTCGCCACACCTTCCGCATCCACCTCCGTTGTGGTGGGTATGAAATGTGCCATCTTCGAAAATTGATCCACCACGAATATCGCATCGAACCCCTCGCTTGGGGGTAGTCCCGTGATGAAGTCCATCGTAAGACATTTCCACGGACGATCTGGAATTGGGATGCTTTGCAACAAGCCCCCACTAGCCTTAGTCACGGCTTTGACTTGCTGACATGTTGGACATGTCTTTACATAGTCTTGGACGTCCTTAGCCATATCTGGCCAATGGTACTTCCTCTTGAGTAAGCCCATCGTCTTGGGCACTCCGCCGTGTCCCGCAAGAGGTCCGTCATGACACTCTTCTAAGGCTACCTTCCTTAGTCCCCCTTCTGGAACATACACCCTCGTTTGCTTGTAATAAATGAGTCCGTTGCGTTCCGCATAGCCCGTTTTCTCTTCCGTTGGCAGCTCACCTCTCTGGTGGGCTTCCCGCACCTCCAGATTCCTCAACAACACTTCTTGTGCTAGACCATCATTCTCATATGCTGTCCGCACATCGTCCCAGAAGGTTGCTGTTGCGCTGGAGATCGCCAACCTCAAGCTCGCTTTTCGACTTAGCGCATCTGCCACGATGTTGCTCTTCCCAGGCTTGTACAGAATCTCGCAATCAAACTCGGCCAAGGCATTGGCCCACCGACCTTGTTTCCCTCTCAGGTCGGGTTGTGACAAGAAGTGTTTCGTTGCCACATTGTCCGTGTAAACCTTGAAGTGTCTCCCAAGGTAGTGTCGCCACTCCTTGAGCGCCTTGACCACCGCAAACAATTCCTTCTCGTGGGCAGGCCACTTCCATTGAGCCTTGTCCAGCTTCTTCAAGAAGAATGCTACTAGATGGTTGTCTTGCTTCAAAACTGCGCCCAACGCAAAGTCCGAAGCATCCGTGTCTACCTCAAAGTCCTTACCAAAGTCTAGTAATGCCAACACCGGAGCCTTCCTCAACTTCCCTTTGAGGTGGACGAATGCCGCCTCGCATTCCGCTGTCCATACCATCTTCCCTTTTCCTGTTTGATCCGTTAAGGGCAGGGCTACTCTCGAATAGTGTCTGATATACTTTCGATAGTAGTTGCATAGCCCTAGGAACGCCCTCAACTCATATACATTCGATGGTTGCTCCCATTCCTGGATCGCTTGGACCTTCTCCGGGTCCACCTTGAGCCCGTCCTGGCCCACCACATGCCCGAGAAACTTTACCTCTTGTTGAGCAAAGTCACATTTGCTCTCTTTAGCATACAGCTTGTGTTCCCTTAGTTTCTCAAACACCTTCGCCAAGTGTTCGGCATGCTCCTCTAGCGTCTCGCTATAGATCAGGATGTCGTCAATATAGACGACCACGAAGTGATCCAGATAGGGTACAAAGATGTGGTTCATCAACGCCGAAAACGTTGCCGGCGCATTGCACAGCCCAAAGGGCATCACCAGAAACTCAAAGCTCCCATACCTCGTTCGACAGGTTGTCTTCTCGACATCTTCCTCAGCTACCCTGATCTGGTAGTATCTTGACCTTAGGTCAATCCTCGAGAAGTATTTTGCCTTTCCCAACCTATCGAACAGGTCTTCAATCCTTGGCAAAGGGTATTTGTTCTTCTTGGTATACTTGTTGAGCAACCGGTAATCTATGCACATGCGCATAGATCCATCTTTCTTTTTCACAAATAATACCGACGCCCCATACGGCGACTTGCTCAACCTAACATACCCTTTGTCCACCAACTCCTCTAGTTGGCACTTGAGCTCCTTGAGTTCTTTTTCGTTCAAACGATAGGGTGGACGAACCACCGCCTCAGCGCCCTCGACCAGCTCAATCTTATGTTCTATCGGTCGTGCGGGGGGCAACCCCGCTGGTAGCTCCTCCGGCATGGTATTCTGGAATTGGTCCAACACTCGCTGGATCACTAAAGGCACTTCTTCCGTTCTTGTCTTTTTGTCACTCTTCACCGAGAGTAAGCACAAAAAGGCTGCCTTAGTTCCTTTAGTGAGTTGTCCTCTCGTGGACACCAGGTTTAAGCAGGATTCTTTGGCCTTGCTTTGCCCTACCTTTAGATCCTGGGCCTCCACCCTCGATCTTCTTCCTTGGGCATTCGCCAGTACCATAAGGTTCCTACCTTGTCCATGTAGGGCTACCACGAACCGATTGAACCAATCCATTCCGAAGATCACGTCAAATCCCGCCATGTCCAACACGGTGAAATCCATGTCTACTTTCCATGTCCCTACTTCGACTTTCGCTTGTCGAAGTACCTCATCGGTGCTTTGGCTACCTTGAACAAACTCTATAGTCCTTGGTTCGCCTAGCCGCTGCACCGTTAGTCCGGCTTGCCGGACTATGTCTGCAGCCACAAAATTATCCGAAGCACCTGTGTCAATAAGGATCTTAACAAAGCTACCTCCGAGCTTCCCTCGGAGGGCTAGTAGATGTCGCGAACGACTCTCTACCAAAGTTGCTCGTGTAATGAGTAACTTTGAGTTAGGGACTGGATCACATACCTCATTTTGGACTTCACCCGACTTGATGGCCATATTGGCTCTGGCCTTCTTCGGGTAGGGACATTCCCTCGAAAAGTGTCCCACTTCACCGCAGTTGTAGCATACGTTGTTTCCCACGCTGCTATACGACTTGACCTTCTTATCCGTGGGTTTGTCTCTTTTCGCTTGACTCCCCCACGTACTTGCTCGCTGGCCACCGGATTTGCCTTTCCGGAACCCCGAGGACTCATTCTTAGAGAAACTCTTCTTGAATTTCCCCTTGCTATATGTTCCCCTTGGTTTGGCCCCTTTCCTAAATGTGGATCCCGACCCCGTCGTGTTCCCCTTTCGCAGGTTATCGTTAAAATGCACCTTGATGGCCGCATCCAACGCTTCCTTGTAGTTGGTCGGGTTCTAGCGCATCACCTCACCGCGAGCCCAGGTTTGCAAACCTGATATGAAGGCATGGAACGCATCCATATCCCCTATGTCCATGACAAGTATCCTCTTTGCCATGAACCCATTCACATATTCCTGGATGGTTCCAGTCTGCTTCAGCCTACTCAGTTCATCCCTCAGATGCAGAGTGGCATTCGGAGGAACATATGTTGCGCGGATCCTCGCCTTCATCATGTCCCAAGTGACCACCGGTCCTTCGTTGGCCTCCGTTGTTCTCCACCAAGACTTGGCATTATCTGCTAAGTATGGTTTTGCACATGGGACCTTCTCCGAGCTTGGTAACCGCAACGCTCGGAAGTAGTCCTCCATATCATAAAACCAATCCTCCACCACCTTATAGTCATTCACTCCCTTGAAGACCGGTGGGGGCTTTGGTTTGTACTTGGGAACTGCCTGAGGGACTGATTCCACTTCAGTCTGTTCGACCTTGTCTGGTTTTGCCTCAGTCCCTGCCGAAGGGTCCGCACCTTCTGCGCTGCCAGCATCCGCAGTCTTTCGCCTTTTCTTCCGCTTCTCGTCACGCTTTAGCTTGCATACGAGAGTCTCCAGCAGGGCATTGGTCTGCGCCAATTGACCTTCTAGAACGTCCAATCGAGCCTTGGACGACCGAACCTCGCCACCGGACTCCTGTTTGGAAGTTTCCTCACTGGAGTCCTCCTCATGCAAGGATTCCTCATCCATAGCCTCTTGTTCGACCGGAGGCTCCAGCTCTGGCGGAGGTTCCGTCTCCACCTGGGTTCGCTTACGCCCTGCCCTTGCCATCTCCCAGCAATCCGCCTCTATCCTTCGCTAGAACTGAGGAAAAGGCTCCGATACCAAATTGTAAGCCACAAATTTTTCCTTTCCAATTTGCCAGCTTACCTCGTCTATCCGTCCAACACTGCCTTGGCTTTTGTTAAGTTCCCTCGCCAAGGTTCTCGCCTATGGTACCAACTCCTACTTGGTTTCAGCTACTCACTGCACGAGCAACGGGGTGTTAGCCATCCTTCCACGGATTCCCAAATCACTCCCAATCCCCCTCCCCGGGTTAGACTGGACTTAAGGTTCGGCTACACTCCCCGCAAGCACAAGCAACCAAGCACACCAAGCTTCCAGGTTCCTAACATCCCTTGGTACCACAAGACTTGATCATGGGACCCTCTAAATCCCAAGTCTTGAGTGCAACACTTGCTTCGGGATGCCGGGGCGAAACACCGTGGCCTAGCGGCCCGGTATGGGTACCTCTCGCCCCCCACTTCCATCCCGAAGGAAGGCCCAAGCCCCTAGGAAGGGCGAGGACCAATGAGCCGCATGGTACTCAAGTGGGGCACCACTCCACATGAGCCGGGAGCACCGCAATCGGTTTCCCTTTCGGGAGTGGGAGCTGCTCTTGAGCACTTCCTTGGATGGCCCCTCCGGCACCAGCCAAGTCCATGCTCACTCCCACCCAAGGCCCCTCGGTCCCAGTCTCAACCTCAAGTCGGTTTGGAAGCCCAACTGGAGAGTCCCTTCAACTGGTTCCTGGACCTCACTATCCCTACTATACTTTTGGAACCCCCTGCAGCCCCTCCCCCCTGGGGGACGCACGCTTTGGGCTTTCACCCCTTGACCCGTATTAGTATTTGGACTTAGTCTCTGGCTCGATCTCGGATCCGATTTCGGATCCGACTTCGGATTCGGTCTCGGACTCGATCGCGGACTCGATCTCGGACCCGATCTCGGGCCCGACCTCGGACTCGACTTTGGACTCGGTCTCGGACCCGATCTCGGATCTCGGACTCCGTCTCGAACTCGGACTCGAACTCGGTCCCCGAGTCGGTCTCAGACTTGATTCCGGACTCTATCTCGAACTCGGTCCTAGAGTCGGTCTTGGACTTGATCTTTGACTTGGTCCCATCCGATGAACTCTTTGTCATTTTGGTCATGCTTTCGGGGTTCCTTTAGCCTACGACACCTCAGCGGGTTGGTTCTTTACAGTGCTATAGTTCTCTAGAATTTAAGAATGATTGATCACATGATCTAGTGTCAATCTTTTCCTCCATAATCAGATTTTACACCTCCGGCTACATATTGACAAGCCACTGGAACTCCAGGTTCGATCACTTGTAGCCTTTGAGAAGCTTGTATGCCATCACTCCAAGCCCCCAAACATCCACTGCCTTTGTGTATGACAATCTCCTGTATCTCTCGATGAAGATATTCTCAGGAGCCATGTACTTCTTTGTCCCACAACACTAGCTCATCTCTCTTGGATCGTCGGTTACCACTCCAAATCCACCAATCAGTGGTTCGTCTATGCTTGCATCTTGCAGCTTGGTGAAAACGTTCTCCAGCTTGAGGTCGCGATGGGCAACACCCTTCGACTGAGTGTCTCGGCCAGCTTCTTCAGAATCTCGGCTACCTCCTTCTCGCTCAGTGGCCCTTTCATCGCTTGATCCCACAGGCTAGGGCCACACAGCTCCATGACTATCGTCCCAAAGCAACACCTGTCAACCTTCTTCTCCCTTTCTCCCTTTTCTCCCTTTTCAGCCCCTGGAGAGAGATAAGATCCTTGTTCCCTCTTGGCGCCACTCTCACGCTTAACCATCTTTTCTGCGAACGTTGTGGGCTGTGTTATCAACCGGTCATCAAAAATTAAAGTTCGCATGTTACTATTTTTCTATATCCTCAACAACATTATGTAAAGGGTATATTCAACTTCAAAGCGATTTGAATCCTCAGATGTGTAACTGCAGTTACAGCTCATTGTAAAGCAAAGAAGATTCACAAATTCCATGTAATGCCCTTAGTGGGCATTTAACAACACTTGATTTTTTAAATTCCCTGCACGTAAGCCTGTCTTTCAGTCCTTGGGGATGTTCCATCTCCTCCCCAAATGCAGTGCTCTCCCACAGTCCCACTTCATCCAAGCGCCACTGGTTCCGGGGATTTCCATAAAAACCACCTTCATCAGTGGCAGCAAATAGTTCCTCTTTACCTCGGCTCCCTCGAGAGATACTCAATCCTCGAATCCACCACCTTTCTCATCGCACATTCCCTCCATAACCCATAAGACCCTCGTCCTTGTCTAGCATCCTCTTCACACACCACTGGTCTGTTCTTCCTCTACGTTTTGCTGTCTCAGAATTACTTCCCGGACAAGGTCGCGGAGGATCTCATCGTTCCAGAGCAAGGCGATGCTCGCAGCGGCTAGAGTTCCAGTGCTATCGCCGCAAATCCTCAGACCCATCGGCGGAAAGCTACTCGCCATCTCCAGCTCTCATCCACCGCGACGTTACGAGCAAATCCACGCCCGGTGCTCTCGATTGATCCAAGATGACCCAAACGGCGATCACGGCGACTCCCAATTCGTGGTGTGGATAGCGCCATTTGGATCGCGAGCCTGGGAAACAAGATGCTGGCGATTGCTTCCACTTTTCTCTATGCTCTGCTCATGAACAGAGTTTTTCTCATCGCGAGAGATTCGTCCACAGAGAACATGGATCGATTGTTTTGCGAGCCATTCCCAAAGAAGTGTAGTCCACGGACAGATAACTTGATCGAGTTCGCGAAATCGTGACAGTGCTTAGAAGATCCGGGCGTGATGAATCGTTGTTGACTGTGAATAATCGGCTCTCCAGGGAGCCAGGAACTCGGACGATCGAAATTTTTTCTGCAAGGAGCAGCAAAAACTCTTCCAATCGCATGGCTGTTTCGCCGGTCAAACGTCTACTTCGTTCCGGGATTGTTCTTGGTGGGCAGCAGCAGATCGCGGCGGTAGTGACTTCGCTGGACGAGCGTCACTTTGACGGAGATCTACCTCAACTCCTCCACCGCCGATGGATCGATCGTGAGAGTGGAGCAGCCCAGCCACGAGGGGCAGCAGCATACCGGATTTCTCGATCACGACGAGAAGGCTCTCGCGGAGATTTATTTTCTGGGTTGCTCCTGGCACCACTTTCGGCTACATTGGCCATGGAATGGAGGCATAACCATGTCAAAGAAAGATAGCTTCCTATATCAAACAATTCATACCAAAACTCTCTACATGTCCTAAAAAGAATGGATTAAGATTCAAGTTGGTTTGAGTTAAACACCAGGCGCTATAGCTTGACATCTCCATAATCGCAGTTAGACTCCCGAAACGAAAAGAAGCAAGGATCCATAGTTCTTGCCTTGGAGCAAACATCCCCACCTGATCCAGGCCCAGCCCACATAAGCCAGGGCCTCAACCCGGTTAATCCCTGAGCTTGGATGTTACAAAAAAGAATCCACGATTAAGATGTGCGAGGATAAATTTATAGCAAGAAATGGCATAGCTTCTGTAATTATCATTCACATGATAGACGTTTTTCAATTTATAAGATTTGCATGATGGGTGATTCTCCTCTTTTTGTTTCCATGGCCGTGCAAGTTGTAGTTCCAGTGGGATCAAACTCCTGGTGAAGTTTTCGTGTATGAATGTCTTCTTTGGACTCGGCAGTGCCAAGCCTGCAAGAATGATCGCGTTGATAACTTCTTCCAGGAGCCTGTCTCAAGCCAAGCTGATCCAAAGTCGGGTTTTTTCCAGCAGCCACCAAGGGACTTTTCTGTTGAATCTTCACATCAAATGTATGGGAGATGTGGACATGTGGCCGTTGCTTGCTCGGTCTTCGATGCTGTAGAACTCACTTGGAATTTGATGCTGTCAGCATATGCCAAGAACGGGCATTTGCAGAGGGCTAAAGAGGTTTAAGACTCCATGCCTGGGAAGGACTTAGTTTCATGCAATGGAATGCTTGCTGCGTACTCTCAGGCCGGGAAACTGGGTGACGCTGTCGGGTTTTTTGGAGCGAAGAGTCTTAGATAACCGAAGCAGGGACAACACTGTGTATATTGTTGGAGGCAAGCTGCCAGTGGTCGTCTCTGCGATGTGCTGGTAGAGTTTGGGCTTGGCTGCCTGTTTCGCTGATGCCCGATTCTTGAAGGTTTTGGATTTGGGGAATATGTGTAAGGTTCTGGTTTCCTTGCTCAAACCATGGATGGTGATTACAACCTGAAAGAAGAGTGACACTTCGCTTGGATGACACACGTATGTTTTTGTGCAAGGCCTCGTCAAGGACTCGGCCTCCTAAGGTGGCAACACGCATATCAATGAGGGTTCTATCTTCAAGCCCGATTCCTTTAATTCGAGGTTATAACAGAAATTCTTTTAATTAATTAAAGACTAATTTAGAGTCTTAGAACATTCTTAAACAATATAAGTTTAAATCCTTTTAAACGAGAAAAGTTCAGATGAATGGATGTTCGGGCAAAGTGGCGGCAAACTGTGAAGCAAGCCACCAAAGTCTAAGTTCTTCTTTAGTAAGTTGTTATATAAGATCAGTGGCTTGCTAGATTGGTAAAGGTCTGGATACTCTCAAGTGGCTACTGGCTTGAAGCTGTGATTAACTTTCAGAGTTTCTGGTTCTTAATCCCTATTGCCACAGGTTGATGAAATACGCCCCTCTGCACATACTTTGAATAAATGTGGCTGGTTGGACAAGTCTTTTTTCAGATCGTTCTTAGGTTAAAGTTAAAGAAGTCGAAAGTCGAAGTTATTTTATATAAGTGACAGAAAAGTTGAATCTAGATCCAGTAAATTTCATCCAAATATGCACGTAAAATTGGCCTCTTCATGACAAACAGGAAGAAAGGGGTAGATTTGAGGTGATAATCCAAGAAGGGAAACTGGTCTATAAGGCAACTGGCATTCCTGTCCATGAAACTTATTCTCCTACATTCTTGTTTGTAATGGATCCAAATGGGATATATGCTGCTGAGGTAGGCATCCCTATTATTCTATACAAATTCGTCTCTTCCTTCCAGAAAAAAGATGGTTACCAGCAAGACTCCTTGCATACATTCAACATTCCTGCTGCTCTTATGGCTCCAGCTGCTACAAAACTTGAATGATAAAGGCAAGAGATTTTTTATTTTCAAATGATTGTGACCAAAGGTATATATATTGTTTCAGAGTGAACAATTCCAATGGACATTATAAACCAAATTCCTCAACCTTGCACAACTTCCTTGACAAGTTGAGCAAAAGAGGTGTTAATACATCTTTAGTGAAAATTTCTACTTTAAGCTAAAAAAAATTTCTATCCAATTTGCCAATTTACTTTGTATATTCGACTACCTCTACTTTGGCTTCAATTAATTTCCCTTCCCAAGGTTCCATCAGTTCTTAAAACATGACTGTTGAATTGAAAAAGCATATTCTAGCATATATTCTTACTACTTACCCTACTTGGATTTAGCTAATTAGCCATCTATTCAGGGATTACAATTAGGCTAAATAGATTTAAACTAAGCAGTATATTCTATGAAACTATTTGAAATAGGGAATATCCATGCCCTACTTTAGGAACTCACTTTTTTCTTTTTCTTTTTCTTTATCTTTATTAAATATATTTATAATAAAAATTTAATAGAAAACTTTAAAAATATTATAATATTTTTATAAAAAATATTTTTTAACAAAAGACACAAATTTCTTATATATTAGAGCTAATTAAGTATAGACTTATGAAAATATTATTGTTTTTATTTTTATATTTTCTATTTTTAATTAAAAATATAGTTTATGGAAGAGCAACTGTAGAATGGGGTAATAATAACACACTCACTGAAAATGAAATTAACCTTATAATTAATAATGGATTCTTAGATCTTTTAACTCACATTAAAAATTATCATTCATATTCAAGAAATTTTAAGAATTTAACTGTTTTAAATATTGGCAGGGGTGTATTTGCTGTAAGAATTGAGCGTGTGGATGGAGAGCCACCATATTGTTCAACTGGTCAAACTGAAAATACAATTATTGGTATGAGAATCAAAGAAGCTGTTAGATACTTAGTCAATACATATAATGCTACAATGATTGCAGCAAAATCTGATGTATGCAAGATTATATCTCAAAATTATATAATTCAATATTCAGTTGTGTTTTGGTGGAGACTAACCTTAAGTAAAGTTAATAGTTTGTTTACATCTTATCTTTCATATGATAATTGTGATACTACCTTAACTACTTTAAATGCTGGTTTTTCAGACCATGTGTTATATACAGGCCAATTTTTGGTATCCCCAAATCGCAAAAATGTATTATTAATAGAAATAAATTGTAAAGTTTCACTTTATTCAGGAAAAAATTTATTATGGAGATCTGATATCACATTTGATTTTATTGGTCAATGTAAGCTTGATCTTCAAAAAGATGGGAATTTGGTATTATATACTGATAAGAAAATAAAAATGTGGTCAATTGATCATTATTGTTATAATCAACCAGATTGTATACTTCTTACTTATCTTAGTTTATTAAATAATTGCAACTTAGTAATTTATGAGGCTAATAGTCCAAATGCTATTTGGTGGGAAACAAAAACTACTAATCATTTCGGTTGTTTAAAATAATACTTAAGATTTATATTAGTCATGTAAAACTTTATTAAGCGCAATTTAATTTACAATAGTTTAGTATCCAAATGAAAATTAGAGGGACCAAGAGTGAATTAAATTGCATGCAAGGTCTTTTCTCTTTTGTTGTGCTCTGAGTGGAATATTATATTCAGATCTAATGCTTCCATCATTCCTTGCCATGTAGAACCATCCAACTTAAAATTTGATACTTCCATCATGTTTTACCAAATCTCTATTAGAGTGAGTGAAAGGCGTCAAAATCATAATTGAAACTTTTATTAAATTTTTTTGAAATTCTTTGTTTAAGCTATTGTTAAATAGCTTTATTTAATTATAGTTTCTTTTTATTGAGCATGAAAAGCATGATAAAATTTAACTATAATACGGTTAACCAAGGACAATATGGTACGGAAAAGAAAAAGAAAAAGAAATGTTTAAAATATTATGTTATTATCTTGGTATTTTCTTCATGTCTGAAGATTGTTTTTAATATGCAGAGTCCAAGTGACAAGAGTTAGTTCATTGATACTACAAGCTTTAGCCAGTTTGCCTATGAAATTTGCTATATCACATCAACCTTAGAACGAGCTTTCATAACCAAAGAGCTGTCTACTCACACAAGGTAACTGTGCTTGAGTTCCTAATATGTGCAAGAATGCAAAATATAAATGAGGGAGCAAGCATCATCTTTACAGTGGCACTATCATTGTTTTAGGTAATCAGGAAATGAGAGAAGATCATCTTCTATGCACTTGTTGGTTATGAGGCTTTACAACCTTCTTAAGGTGTTTGATGGCTGTTTTTTATTGTTTCCTTGTAACTCCATGGTAATAATGTAGCTGCTTTCGAAGGATTGGGTTTAATGACAAGTTACACCATTAAGGATTGGTTGTTGCAGCCGAGCTACAACGAAACTTATGACAATTTTAAACATCTTTTCAAAAACTTGGTTAAAACATATTTAACTTTAGATGAGCTTTGGTGTAGAAGTTTTGGCTAAACCACCCTAAGTTTCTTCACAGCTGGATGGCTAGAGTGTGGAGTGCTTCTCTTCCCTCCACAACAACTTGTGATATTGGCAGTAGCCCGTGTGGTGCTACAGTTCTCTAGAATCCAAGGATGATTGATCACTTGATCTAGTGCCAATCTCTTCCTGGGATCCAAGTCCAGCATGCCCATAATCAGATGTTTCGCCTCTGGTGACAGATTGGCAGGCCACTGGAACTCCCCCTCGCGCAGCAAATCCATCTCCAGGTTCGATCGGTTGTAGCCCTTGAGGAGTTCGTATGCGATCACTCCAAGCCCCCAAACATCCACCGCCTTCGTGTAAAACAGCCCATATCTCTCGACAAAGATAAGCTCGGGAGCCATGTACTTCTCAGTCCCGCAGCTCTGGCTCATCTCTCTGGCATCGTCGGTCGCCACTCCAAAATCCCCAATCACTGGCCTGATCGTGCTTGCATCTTGCAGCTTGGTGAAAACGTTCTCCAGCTTGAGATCGCGATGGACAATACCACTCGAGTGGACGCCCTTGAGCGTCTCAGCGAGCTCCTTAACGATCTCGGCTACCTCCTCCTCACTCAGTGGCCCTTTCATCGCTAGATCGCGCAGGCTAGGGCCACAAAGTTCCATGACCATCGTCCCAAAGCAACGCCCGCCAACCTTCCTCTCCCTCCTCAGCCCATGGAGGAAGACAACTCCAGGAATGGGGCGAAGCTTGTCCAAGATCCTTGTCTCCCTCTCGGCACAACTCTCCGACTTAAACATCTTTCCTGCGTACCTATGGCGGTGGCGGGCTGCGTCGCTCAGCAAGTAGACTTGGCCCTGTCCTCCATGCCCCAACTTCTCGTGTCTAATGTACCACTTGAGAAGCTCGCCACACTCGTCATCTCTAAACTCGCCATCCTCGAGCGCCATCACGTCTTCCCCTTTTTCTCGCTTGGTTTTAAGAAAACCTAGCTTCCCACAGGTTTAATGATCGCGAAAAGGCCATTACTTTTATTAAACTAAAAACTTCACCAGTAAAAAACTGACCATTGTAAAAGACCATTTTAAGATCCAATGGCTAATATTTTTTGGTTTGCTTAAGGGAAGGGGAGTTAAGATGGTAGTGAATATACTTAAAATATGCTTGAAAATTTAAAATATTCTACCATCTAACGGTTCTTATTCATTTAGATTAATTTTGTATTTATAATTTTAAAACATGTTTATACTTTCTTAAACACTTTCTAGTATATTCTATTTTATTCTACCGGTTGGTATTGCAATAAAATTAATCTTGTGTTTATAAATTACAAACATGCTTATAATTATAAATTTTTATTTGATCAATTAGATTAATAATTAAGAATAACACTACTATTAAGCAAACAAACTCGTAACAAATTATTATTACTTAGAATAATTTATATGGAATTAAAGGTGATCGCTATTTTATAATTACCCTCCAGGGTTGACCAGCGCGTTGTTTGATGCAGTCGGAGTTTTACGTGTACATGCAAACCAGCCAAGCACGGAAGCTTCACGAGCAGAGTTATGACTATGCGCACGATCATTCCCTTCGTGAAGAATGGAGAGAGTCGCGAAAATGGCGTCTTACTCCAACCCAAAATCCATCGCTCTGATTACCACTGGTCTCTTCTTCCTCTACGTTTTGCTGTCTCAGAATCACTTTCCGGACAAGATCGTGGAAGATCTCATCGTTCCAGAGCAAGGCGATGCTCGCCAGTGCCGGAGCCGCGTAGAGTTCCAGTCCTATCGCCGCAAATCGACAGACCCATCGGCGGAAAGCTACTCGCCATCGCCAGCTCTCATCCACCGCCTGCGACGCTACGAGCAAATCCACGCCCGGTGCTCTCGATTGATCCGAGATGATCCAAACGGCGATCACGGCGACTGCCAATTCGTGGTGTGGATCGCGCCATTTGGATCGCAGGGCCTGGGGAACAAGATGCTGGCGATTGCTTCCACTTTTCTCTATGCTCTGCTCACGAACAGAGTTTTACTCATCGCGAGAGATTCGTCCGCAGAGAACATGGATCGATTGTTCTGCGAGCCATTCCCAAAGAGTTCCTGGCTCCTTCCCAGACCTCTGGAGATCCGATTATCCACAGTCAACGATTCATCGCGGATCGGCCAAGCCCCGGATCTAAAAATCACTCCTCAGCACTGTCACGATTTCGCGAGCTCGATCAAGTTTCCAGATGTGGCCTACTCGTATCTGTCCGTGGACTACACCCCGGACGATCGAAAATTCTTCTGCAAGGAGCAGCAAAAACTCTTGCAATCGCAGGTAACGTGGCTGTTTCTCCGGTCAAACGTCTACTTTGCTCCGGGATTGTTCTTGGTGGAATCCTTCCGGAGTGATCTCGCGAAGCTCTTCCCCCAGCAGCAGGCGATCTTCCACCACTTGAGCCGCTATCTCTTCCATCCCATCGATCCGGTGTGGGATCGCACAGCGCGGTTCTACGACTCATATCTCGCGCGCGCCGACCGCGTAGTCGGCATCCAAATGAGAGTTCCTCCACACTTGCAAGGAGTTCGTCAAAACCTGGCGGCGGAGGTGTTCCAATGCGCCGTGGAGACAAAGATCCTTCCCAATATCAGCAAGAACAACGTCGAGAGGATCAAGCTCCGCTCCTCGATCAGCTCGCAGCAGCAGCAGATCGCGGCGGTGGTGACTTCGCTGGATGAGCACCACTTTGACGTGCTGCGAGAGATCTACCTCAACTCCTCCACCGCCGATGGATCGATCGTGAGAGTGGAGCAGCCCAGCCACGAGGGGCAGCAGCACACCGGATTTCTCGATCACGATGAGAAGGCTCTCGCGGAGATTTACTTGCTGGGGCTCAGCGATGTGCTGATCACGAGTCCTGGCTCCACTTTCGGCTACATTGGCCAGGGATTAGCCGGGTTGAGGCCTTGGCTTATGTGGGCTGGGCCTGGCTCAGGCAGGGACATTTGCTCCAAGGCAAGAACTATGGATCCTTGCTTCTTTTCGTTTGGGGAGTCTAACTGCGATTGTGGAGAGGCTGTCAAGCTTGACAATGTGGAGCGGTGTCAAGATTGGCCTATAGCGCCTGGTGTTCAACTCAAAACAACTTGAATCTTTATCCATTCTTTTTAGGACATGTAGAGAGTTCTATTGTGTCTTCCAATGTGGACCATTTTTGTATGAATTGTTTGATATGCAACTAATTTCAAGGAAGTTATCTTTCTTTGACGTGGTTCTGCCTCCCATTCAACGAGCTTGGATGTTACAAAAAGGAATCCACGACTAAGATGTGCGAGGATAAATTCTAGAACAAGAAATGACATAGCAAAGTCATATCAAGATGTTTAGTGATTCACGTCGTGAAGCCCGCCACTTTGATACGCTCATAGGCACCCACGATCGTTAAAAAATTATACAAGATGTTACAAACAAACATTTCTTCTTTCCATGATGTAAGTTGTTATCAAACTCCTGGTGACAAGTTTTCGTGTATGAATGCCGGACTTGGCAGTGCCTAGCCTGCAAGAATGCATCGCGCTGATAACTTCTTCCAGGAGCCTGTCTCAAGCCAAGCAGATCCACAGTCGGGTTTCTTCCAGCAGCCACCGAGGGACTTATCTTTCGAATCTTCTCATTCAAATGTATGGGAGATGTGGAAGTGTGGCCGATGCTCGCTCAGTCTTCGATGCTGTGGTCGCCAAGAACTCCTTCACTTGGAACTTGATGCTGTCAGCATATGCCAGGAACGGGCATTTGCAGAGGGCTAAAGAGGTTTACGACTCCATGCCTGGGAAGGACTTGGTTTCATGCAATGGAATGCTTGCTGCGTACTCGCAGGCCGGGAAACTGGGTGACGCTGTCGAGTTTTTTCGAACGATGCAAGAGAAGGATTTGGTGTCGTGGAACACCGTTCTTGCAGCTTTTACGAGGGCCAGAGATTTGAGAGGAGCCAGGAAGATTTTCAGCGACATGCCGAGGAAGAATCTAGTTTCGTGGAATACAATGCTGGCCGCTATATCACAAAATGAAGAGATTGAGGTGTTGGAGATGTTTTTTGATGGAATGGAAGAAAAAGACGTGGTTTCTCACAATACGATGATCAATGCATATGGCAAAGCTGGGCATATTGAGAAAGCGAGAAAGATATTTGATTACTTGCAAGAGAAAAAATTGGTTTCCTGGAATTCAATGCTATCAGTCTACTCACATCATGGTCTACTTGACGAAGCAAGACTTGTGTTTGAAGAAATGCCTGAGCGAGACAAAATTTCTTGGAACTCTATGCTAGCAGCATATATTCAAAGCGGAAATTTGCGAGAAGCGTTGTCATTGTTAGAAAGGATGCCAAGAAAAAATTTGGTGTCATACAATTTAATTCTAAGCGCTTTAGCCGCTCAAGGTCTCTTTGACGAAGCAAAGGCATTCTTTGCTACAATTCCCAATCCAAGCATTATCTCGTGGAATACACTCCTTGCTGCATATACTCCAATTGGGCATCTTGACGAGATCATCAAGCTCTACGACCAAATTCCAGACAAGGATGTAGTCTCAGACACGGCACTCTTGAATGCCTTTGCTGAAAATGGGAAACTTGAGCAAGCAAAGATGGTATTTGATGCAATGGAGGAATGGGACCTTGTGTCAATGAATGCAATGCTAGCGGCATTTTGTGACAATGGGAGCTCGTTCAATGCCAAGGAGATGCTCAGTTGGATGTGTTCTCGGAATCTTAGCTCTTGGAACTGCGTTCTCCGATCATTTGCTCTTGATGGGGATCTTGACGAGACAAAGAGGTTATTTGACAAAATGCCCGAGTGGGACCAAATGTCTTACAATTTCATGCTTGCGGCATATGTCTCAGGCGGGCATCATGATCTTGCTAAAGTAATGTACGAAACACTACTGCCTGAGAAAGATTCCTTTACACACGTAGCCATGCTAAGTGCCTACACTGTACAGGGCAAGGTTGACGATGCAAAGCTTTTGTTTGATAGCATGCCATACAGGTCTCTTTTCATTTGGAACTCTATGCTTTCGGCATATGCCCAAAACGGTCATCCGGACAATGCAAAAAATCATTTTGATACCATGCCCGAGTGGGACATTGTTTCTTGGACCTCTTTATTATATTCCAGAAACTATCAAGGAAATGTGGAGGAAGCGAAGGAGTTGTTTGAGAGGATGCCTGAGCGAGATCTAATTGCATGGAATGCTATGTTGTCAGGACATTCCCAACACAGGCATTTAGAAGACTCAAAGTGCCTGTTTGATTTGATGCCTTCCCACAATATTGTCTCTTACAACACTCTGATGGCAGCTTACTCTCAGCATGGATACATCGAGGATGCCCTCTTGGTCTTCCAGAAAATGAGACACAGGAACTCTATTTCGTGGAACACTCTACTTGTGTCATATGCTCAAAATGGGCATACGAATACTGCAAAGGCGTTTTTCTCAACCTTGCCCGAGCAAAATCTGGTTTCTTGGAATGTAGTAATTGGAATGTATGCTTTAAATGGGCAAACTGCACAATCCTTGGAGCTCTTTAGAAACTGTGTTGCTGACGGTGTCAAGCTGGATGATGTATCTTTTACCTCTGCACTGATTGCTTTGAGCCATAGTGGTGAGGTTGACGATTCCCTTTTTCTCTTTAAATCGATGATAATAGACTACTTAGTAACGCCTGGCAAGCAACAATATGGTTGTATCATCTCCTTGTTTGCTCGTGGAGGATATGATAGATCCTGTAAAGAACTCATTGATACAATGCCTTTCTTTCCTGATACTCACGACTGGACGTGCCTGGCAAGTGCCAATAGAATCTACAAATCTATGGGGCATCACAATACACGAAAAACAAATGCCAGTTAGCAGAAGCATCTCGCATGCTTGGTAACAGAGCAAGCTTAGACTTGGTTGAAAGGTACCTGGGATGTAAGTCATGTCCAACTTCGCCATGTCCTTGTCGGTCTCGCATTCCCCACTAGGCTGGAGCTTGTGTCACTGAGCCCTCTCTCACACTCGAGCCACCTCTTCATGCCGCGAAAAATTCCTCACGACTTTGTTCTTCGCACGATCATCGACTGCTCCTACTCTCTCACATGCTTCTCCGGTTCCGGACGGCATTTATTACGAGCATAGCAATGTGGTCTTGGTTTACAATTTTGCAGCAATCTCGCGAGCGCATGACGAAGTAGTGCACGAGAGCCTCTTCTTGTGCTGTCAACTCTGATATCCTGGATGGTTGATTCTTGGACCTCGGACGTCCGAGAAAACAGCAAGCTGCATATTTCTCAAGTGATGACGTCGAATCAGATCCACAACTCTTTGTTTACCTCGCTGAATCCCCCACCCTTGTAGCGGAAGGTGGTCGCGCCCCGTTTGTCAACATACCATCATTTTCGTTCTCTCTTTCTTTTTTCTTCGTCCCTGCGGTGCTGCTGCTGCTGCTTGCTCGAAGTACCAGCTGCCGATGCCACTGCGCACATTCCCCCACACGCTTCAAACTCTGGCTTGATCTCTAGCTTCACTTTCTCTATAACGAGCAAGGTCGGGTTTGCACTCGTACGCCGCCAGACCCTCGCACCACTAAGTAGAATCTTGCGTAGGGAACCAGATGGTTTTCAGACTCATGAAGCTCCTCGCTTCCATCAACAAAGAAGTGGAACTTCTCAGCTCTTGGCTCCTGCGCTCCTCGGCAAACTACACTGCCTCTTCCATGGAACCGATCTTCTGGATGGGCGATTGCACGGATTGCAAATCACTGTATCCCAGAACCTCGTCGAACAGAATAGAGTTGCTTATCCAAGAGTATGCTCCCGATTCTTGCGATAAATGGCTGTAACTTCAGTGGTTAATAAGAGTTCAGCCAATCTTTCCTTGATGCCATCTGGTGGAAACTGCAAGCCACTGCTCTAAAATCAACTTACTCACGCTCTTGGAACCGTAAATGAGATGGTGTACCAAAAATCGCAGACATACCTGCTCACAGTTGCTCTTATGCCTGGAGGCGGCCTTAAACTCAGGCGGCCCATTCCAACGTATCTTTGTGGACTTGGTTCACTGGCATAATTGTATCACTTCGTAATCTCTCTTGAAACCGCCAAGGCGCATTAGGGTTTTAGAATTCTGGACATGTTTTCTCTGGATGCATTGCTGGAAAGAGGAGTGTGGCTTCTGGAAACGCCTTGCAGCAGGATTGACACTGTTGGGTTTGCTTTGAAAGGTCGTGAGTCCAACTTTCAAGACTTGAGCAAGTTTGATTTCTGCAAAAACGTGACAAGCAAGACGGAGAAGGAGCCGCACAAGTTCCGTGTGATTCGAGACGACCTGCTGCACCCGACGCTCGGTGGAAACAAAATCAGAAAGCTCGACGCTGTGGTCCCGTTCCTCAAGGACGAGGAAATCACTGACGTGGTACGTACTCTGCTTGTTTTTTGTTCTTTCTTTTCTTCCTTTGAAGCGATTTCAATGTCTATCAGGTGACTTGTGGAGGCTGTCAAAGTGCTCATGCTGCTGCTGTAGGTATGAAAAAGAGACTTTAAGAATTCTCTAGTTTTATACTTCTTCTTTTCTATCTAACGTGTTTTCTCAGCTCAGCTGTGGCGTGTGCTGACCATGGGATGTCGGCTCATTTGCTGCTACGAGGTGAAAAACTTGAAGTCACGACTGGATATAACTTGATATCGGAGGTTTATGGAAACGTGGTGTATGTTCCAAGAACCGAGTATGCCGATCGACAAAAAATGTTAAGCTCGCATATGGAACGTGTTGCTTGTCCTGAAGAACCAGTTCTTTGGTTGAATGGCAACTCTATCACCAGAGAAACAATCACTCCTTCAGAAAGTTCTAGATTGCTTGAACCCGGAAGAGGAAGAAGAAAATGGGCCGTGCTTGGAGAAGGTGGTGCGAGTGGTCTAGCACTCCTCGGTGAGTGATTTTCAACCTTGATATGTTTGTATCTCTAATCTTTTTCGTGCGATCTATGATCAGGCTTTATAAGACTTGTGAGATGGCTAAGCGAAAACGAAGTCTTCGAACGAGAGGACAAGATCAAAATCGTGGTCGATTCTGGCACTGGAACATCCGCCATTGGCTTGGCTCTAGGAATCGCGTTGCTCGGGTATGCTCGAGTTTAAATCCTTTTGGTGGTATATATCCTTTCTTCCAGCCTTCACCAGTGGGAGATTGTTGGTGTAATGCTCTCCGGTTCTCGCGACTACTACGAGAGACAAACGAAGAACCTTGTCACTGGTTTTCTTCAGCAGTTTCGCTGCGATCAGTCGGCAGAGGCTTTGAGCCTACCTCTTGTTTGGGAGGAGAGGAAACGAGTACGCAGGTATGACTTATATATAAGCTTGCGAGCTACAGTATAATAGTATGATAGCACAGGTTTGGAAAGATTTTTGAAGGGGAGATCGGTGCTTGCAAGAGTATAGCCCGACAAACTGGCATTTTGCTAGACCCGATTTACACACTCGCCGCGTGGGAAGTCGCGATAGAGTTGTCTTGGAACGAAACAGGAGACAAAGTCGCTATTCTTCACACTGGTGGGGCACTGGGCCTCTTTGGCCTGGCACAGACAAATCCGCAGGAATTCTCTCAAACTCGTGAATACGCTCCTCCGAGGTACGCAGAAATGATTCTTTTTCTTTGTTTTTTAAGGATTCTGTGTCTAGTGGTCCTGTCTTTCAGCAGTTTTCTCTCGCGAGGCACACTAAATCTGGCCGAAGTTGACAATTCGAAGGATCTCCGGATCATAGAAGGTGGGTGTGGGAAAGTGGCAAGAAACTAATGGGAAAAAGTTGCGGCTGTGGCGTTCTCCATTCTCCATGAACAAGACCCCGGTTCCAACTGCAAGTCAAGACCAGTAACAGCTTCCGGGCCGAGCTTGGAGGGCTGGAATGAACCCAAGCAAGACAAACCAAAGAAAGCAGCAAAAATATCCCACCAGTTTCAAGGTTTGGACCACTGCGTGGTCAATCAAGAAGCGCAAGAGCATTGGCAACCTGCGAGTACCTCAGATGAGCTTGCCATCGTTGAGCCTGCGCACCTGATGGCCTGATGCCTTCGTGGGCATCACGACTCGCGACTTTAAGCAGCTCAAGAAGAAAAAGCAGGCAAGGTTTCGTTTTTCTGGGATGGTAAGTCTTAGGCGCTGATGGTGTAGCCATGGCGAGAGTTTTCATAGCGATGGTTCTCCTGGTTTTTGGTCTCGGGATTGGTAGCATCAGCTGCGACAGCGACGAAGAAGTGCTGCTAGCTTTGAAGCAGGGTCTACTCGATGGCAGTGGGGCGATGAGGAACTGGATCGCAGGGACTGGGTTTTGCAACTGGACAGGGATTCAGTGTGACCAACAAGATCATGTCGAGTCCATCATCTTGCCAAACAGGCTCCTCCAGGGAAGTCTTACCTTGGAGCTGGGAAGGCTCCAGCATCTCAAAGTTCTCAATTTGGAGCTCAATAACTTGACCGGGAGCATTCCACAAACTCTGGAGAATTGCTCGTCGCTGGCAAACATCTCGCTCGGATCAAACCAGCTGAGTGGTAGGATTCCTCTTCACTTGGACAGGCTTCCTGGGCTTCAAAGGCTTGACCTGTGGAACAATCTCCTCCAAGGACCCATCCCGGCCTCGCTAGGAAACGCTACCAGGATCGACTATTTCAGCCTCGGCCAAAACTTTCTCTCCGGGGCTATCCCTCCGGAGCTCGGTCGGCTTTCCAGGTTGCAAATCCTTCGGCTCTTCACGAACAACTTTGTTGGATCCTTCCCGGTTTTCTTCACGAACTGTACAAACCTTCAGATCATGAGCATCAGGAACAATTCTCTCACCGGTTTCATACCACCCGAGCTCGATCGGCTTGTTCTTCTCCAGCAACTTCGCATCCAGTCCAACCTTTTCGAAGGCTCCATTCCTCCCCACATTGGCAACATGACCAGCCTTTACTACATCGACATCTCCAGCAACAGGCTCTCGGGAAACATTCCAAGAGCTCTCGGCTCGCTCGCAAACTTACAGGAGCTCTATCTCAACAACAACACTCTCTCGGGAAGGATTCCGGAAGAAATGATCGGATGCCGAAGCCTGGGAACTCTAGACTTGTCACACAACCAGCTCGAGGGTCCTCTTCCACAAAACATTGGTAGCTTTGGCCTGACCAACTTAACTTTGGATCACAACATCATCTCCGGGAGCATACCACCAAGTTTTGGAAATTTGAGGCTCATCAACTTGGATCTCTCGCACAACCGCTTAAGTGGCAGCTTGCCTTCCACTCTTGCCAGCCTCAAGAACATCCAGCTCGCGTTTAACTTGGCATATAATTCCCTCAGCGGCAGGATACCAGCTTGGCTTGGCGATTTCCAGGTGGTGCAAAACATCTCTCTCCAGGGGAACAACTTCTCCGGGGAGATCCCCGAGAGCTTGGGCGATTGCGTGGGCTTGCAGTCACTGGACCTCTCGTTGAATCGGCTCACAGGCTCCATCCCAAGCTCGCTCGGATCGCTAAGGTTTTTGGTCTCGTTAAATCTCTCCATGAACGACCTCGAAGGTCGTGTTCCCGACGAAGGCTCTCTAAAGTCGTTCACGGAAGAATCGTTTGCTGGAAACGCACGACTGTGTGGAGCCCCAGTTAACAGGACGTGTGATTCCAGAGAAGCTGGTGGTAACAAGGCAAGGATCATCATCATTTCGGCTTCCATTGGTGGTTCGTGCTTCGTGGTGATTTTGGTCGCGACTTGGTTGACACTACGTTGCTGTTTCTCTCGAGATAATCCAGTCGCTATGGCAGAGGGAGATGATCACGCCGAAGAGCTACGAGAATATGCCGGGCCACTTATGTCCTTCACAGCCGAGGAACTTCGAAACATCACGGATGATTTCTCCCAGGAAAATCTCATCGGTGTTGGTGGCTTCTGCCGCGTCTACAAAGCCAAACTCAACAAAGAGTTTGTAGCAGTCAAGCTCTTACGGCTCGACATGGCTGGTAACGAAGTGAGCAAAAGTTTCTTCGCGGAAGTGAAGATTCTTAGCCAAGTGAGACACAGGAACCTTGTTCGATTGCTGGGACATTGCTGGTCGAGCCAGGCCAAAGCTCTCGTTCTCGAGTTTCTACCCAATGGAAGCCTTGAGCAGCATCTTAAAGGTGGCACGCTTGACTGGGAGACGAGGTTTTCTATCGCTCTCGGCGTGGCAAACGGGATGGTTTACTTGCACCAAGAGTTTGATTCACCGATCATACATTGCGATCTAAAGCCGGCCAATGTTCTCTTGGATCTGGACTTCCAGCCCCACGTCACAGACTTTGGCATCTCAAGGATCGCTCAACCGGACGAGCATGCAACGATCAGTGCTTTTAGAGGCTCCATTGGTTATACTCCACCTGGTATGTCCTATATCAAACTTGTATCGATATCCATTGTCCTGACAATGTGTTGTTTCTGTGTCATTTTCCAAGAATATGGAAACTCCGCGAGCATTACCACCAAAGGTGATGTTTACAGCTATGGGATTCTCTTGCTGGAGCTAGTAACAGGCAAGTCTCCGACGAGTGGAATGTTTGGAATCACTTCCACACTTCAAGAGTGGGTTCAAGACTCGTTCCCTTTGGCAGTCTCCAAGATTGTTGATCCTAGGCTTGGATCACAGTCGCAATATTATGAGCTCGAGATCCTGGAGGTGATCAGGGTGGCCTTGCTATGCACTTCGTTTCTTCCAGCAATGAGACCATCAATGCGACAAGTTCTAAATTCCATCGTGAAGCTCAGATGTGACCAGCAACCCAAGCCTATAGGATCACTCATTTCCTCTCCAAGTCCATATACATTTTTCGGAAGACAAAACTCTAGCTAATGAACAGAAACCGAGGAAAAACTCCATACCTTAATGAGAGTGACAGAAAATGCACGCCAGGTTTTCGATCGAATCCTTCTCCTTGTCCACGAATACTTCTCCTCATTTTTTCCGATCAGAGCCCTCTTGGCCGCATTTCTAGCAGTGAATCCCATAGAACCCAATCTTACCGGAGCTATTAGCTTATAGGTGCTTAGAACTTTAAACTGCTATTTGTTAAAAGACAACCGATCTTAGCTCAGTTGGTAGAGCGGAGGACTGTAGTGCTTGCTGTTGAGAGATCCTTAGGTCGCTGGTTCGATTCCGGCAGATCGGAAATTTCTAGTGATATATTAACCAACCAAAGGAATTTAAGACCTTTTATCGCTCTTCCTTCTTCGTTTCTTTGGACGACCATCTTCGACTGGACTTGATTGTCTCGAGTGAGCATGATCCAGTCTATTCTCAACGCGAATGCTGGGAAACGCAGCTTCAAGGGCACCAAAGAATCTTTTCCATCCCACGTAAACACCCTCGATCACCATCGCAGTGATGTCCCTTGGGACTTCATCGACCGAGCCCTGAGCAATCCGGAAACATTCCAGGTAGTCATCCCTGTCCACGAAATCGGGAGCCTTTCGCCAGCTTCCTCCAGCCTTGTCAACCAGAAGAACATTGGGAGAAACCATCGTCACACTCTGCAAGATGTGTGCCAGCATGATCCTTCCAGTTCTCCCGTTTCCATCCACAAAGGGATGGATGCTCTCGTACTGGAAGAAGAACCTCCCGCCGAGTTTCAGTAGCTTCGTGATTTTGTCTTCCTGTGATCTGCTGCCACTGAGAATTTTGCTGAGATCTCTGCTCGTCTTCCTCATGAGACCCCTGAGCGCTGAATCGATTCTCTCGGGTTTCATGAAGAAATGCTTGCCGTCTTTGGTGTCTACATAGACAACCTCGGATAAGTTCCTCAATCTCCCCGCGATGCTGGGACGAGTGAAACAAAACATCGACTTGTGAGACTCGAGAAGCAAACCAATCCATCCGCTCCCAAATTTCTCCTCGCCTGGTCGAAAGAACCATGGAACCAGTGCTTGATTCAGCCCCCAGACGTTCTTGATTCTCTCGTCACAGTCGTCGTGCATCTCCATATCCAGGACTCCATCCTTGTGAATTGCTTGTTGGGTCTCCTCCAAGGTATCAAAGCCTTCGCCCTCGATCTTGTTCACCTGAAAGAGCCATTCTGTGGTGGCTCGAGGTGAGTAAACCTTCGCTGCCCAATCCTTTTCTGGAGCTCCTAGGTTCTCGTACCTTGAGCACATTCGCGTAATCTCTTCCACCATAGCGCTTGTGCTCATCCCCTTTTGCCGCCAGAAAGGCTTCTCTCTGTACTCCTCCATAGCAGACCTAATTGCGTTGCCCTTATTTTGCCAGCTTTTTATAGTTCAAAAGGTTAAAAGTGGAGAATTCCTAATTACATTTTATTACATAAACAATGGTTTCTCCCATTCTTCTTTTGGTTGGTGCCCTTTATGCTCATTCCATGGACTGGGTAATGTCAGGAGCTAGATCTGCTTGTCACAAAAAGATGATCATTTAATAAACATAGAAGGAAGAATAATCAAAAGTAGTAACCTATATAAAAGTTTTTTTTCCCATATAAATGTCAAGTGAGAGCAGGCAAGAATTTATAAAATTTATTGGTTCATTGGGGAAATATATAAATTTTTGATCTGTCAGTTCTTAAAGGTATCTGAAGAATCAACTTAGATAAAGATAACAAAAAGCAAATTAAATGTAGATAATAGTTTCACAAAATTTCCAATAAAAATGAGATAATCTAATCCACAAAAAGGATCTATCATAGGTGTTATAGGTAAATTTTAATTATCATTTAGATAATAAGATTACTGTGGGAGAAATATTGTTATTGATGTTCTTTAAAAAATATTATATTTTTTGAATTTGTCTTAAAAAATACATTAGTTTAATAACTTATTAACTAGTTTTTATATCATGAATAAAATATCTTTAATCTATTATCATAAAATATATTCAATTTAGCTATTATTCTAGAATTTTAGAAAAATTTAATTTGCCTTTGCCAATTCAAAAGTTTAAAATGCTCATGTATCTATATAAACTAGTAATATAGAAAAAGTAATTGTATAAGGATTTAGTATCTTTTTACTTAATGTACCTTTATAATTTTTTAATTTTTTGTGGAAGACTATATCTTTTAAAAATATTCCAGATTATTATTTTAAAAACTCATATGATATAATGAATAGTTAGAAAAGAATGATTTTAAAAAAAGTTCAGCTGAAACTCATTGCCTAAAATATTGACACTTCACAAAGGTTTTTAAAATTTTTTTAATAAAGAACATAAAAGTTAATTAGAAATTTTGATTATTGAGTTTTTCTGTTTAATAATTATTTATATTTTATTAATATAGGAAAATAGTTATTGACATCAAAACATTAATAAAAGTTTACAATAGATTTTAAAGAGGAAAAAAATATAAAATACTTTAATCTATTATGTTCACTAATTCGAAGAAAGCCCACAAGACAAAATAATGTTCACCACGGCTCTGGAACTAAAACAAACATCAAGTAATATAGATAATATATTTTTAAAAAGTATTATTATTTTTATTCAAAAGAGATGTTAATACTAATATTCATATTCCATGAGATAATATTCATCAAATTGAAAAACATTAATTTCAATTACATTTTTTTTGGAAGATCTTTTAGAAAAAAAAGATAATTGAGAATCACATTTTTATTAGGATTGTTTATTCGTAATAAATTTAACTCACTACTCTGGAAATTAACTACATCACATAAAGTAGTATATGACAAGTTGAAATGTTCTTTACTTTGTTTTTCAGAAAATGTGAAAGTTCACACGAAAGGACAGATCTCAAAAATCCTTGAGCATCTCCTTGGTTTGCTCCAGCGTGATGAAGAGCACAACCGCAAATGGACCTTGCCGAGCAAAGCACGGAAGCAACCCCTTGTACAACGCAAGCACTCCCTCCGACCGGATCGTCTTCATGGCACAATCGATAGCATTCCTGTAAGGCGGCGTCTTCCCAAACACCACCTTCATGTTCATCACCCTCGTCTTGATCACGTCGATCGGCTCCGACACCACCGACGTGAGAAACCCCGACGTCAAGCTCGCCACCAGGTGCGTGGCGATGCCCTCGTTGGTGATCTTGTAAAACGCCAGCGTCTCCTTGACATGGTCGTAGCTCGCAAGCTGCACCGCGGTGACGATCATCGCCCTCTGGACCGTGAGAGAGGAGCCCCTCCACAGCGACAGGATCCCCTCGTTTCTCACCATCTGGGAGAGAGCGTCGAAAGCGTTCCTGTAGCTCCTGCGTTCTTTCGCCGGGAGCCTACCGTCGGCTTGCATTCTCACCATGACAACGTCCGCGGGATTTCCAGCTGCGGCACCGATCCCTCCGGCGATCAGAGCAGCAGCAACCTTCTGAAAGAGTGGAAGATCCGCACCACCTACAACTCCGCCACCCGAGCCACTATCGCCGCTCAACCTGTGCTTGAGCATGTCGTAAATCCCCAGCCTCGTCGAGGCGTATAGAGTCTGTCTCAGCATTGCCGCTGACACACCAGCGTAGAGTCCTGCAAATCCTTCTGCCCGGACGAGCTTCGCTCCCATCACGAATGGATTCATGTAGCTTTCCTGCATCTTTCCCTGTTCTCCCTGGAGCTGCATTCTGACTTTGATCAAATCTAGCGGATGCGTCGACACTCCTGCTACTACTGAAGCTATCCAGCCTTCCACAAAGCCTTTCCATCCCATTCTCTCTACGCCAACCAGAGCCCTATTTCACAACTGTCGAGACCACCTCAATGGGAAGCGTTTTTCCGTGTGGGAATCGCGAGGCCATAGATCTACGGCTGCGAAACCTTGTCAGTTTATTAAACTCAAAAAATCGTACCTTTGGTACCGCGTTACAACCCGGCCTCTTTCTGCTTGTCGTCGCTCTCGGCTGGATTCTCAAAACTCTTGCCTTCGGTGGCGGTGTTGAGGAGGTTGCCATGCTTGGGCTTGATGTGCCGGCCTGCACGAACTTTTGGTCCCCAGTTCTCTTCTGGATTGGGAAGGAACCGGGCAACGCCTTTCATTTGTGCCTTGCTTTGAGCACCACGAGCTCGAGAGAAGTCCGCCTGGAGCACACGAAGAGTTCATTAACAAAAATCTCGCTTGAGCTAAAAAATCTACGAAGCACCTGTAATTTAGCTTCCTTGCTTAAAATAATGGTTCCGGGAGTTTCTTCCTTTTGAGCTTTGACGGGGTGTTCTTTGACCTGCATACGACTTGTAAGAAACAAGAGCGAGAGAAAAGAGAGAGAGAGAGAGAGGAGCTCACCCAACAGCGCATGATATCCCATATCACTTCCATAGGCGCGTCAGTTTTGAAACCAAGAGGGGAGGCATGGGTTCCCGAGATGCGGTAGCCAGCATTCAAAACGGCAGAGCGGAAGACTATAGCCGAAGGAGGTGTACACTTGAGCGTTGCGCTCAATTCATGGATGCTCAGATAAAGTGGTACGTCTATTAATTCCTGCAAAAACACGCGCCAGTTATACTTTTGACTTCAAAAGCAAAATACTTTACCTCCGACACACTTGTTAGTATGCTATGAATTTTGTCAAACGCGGGATATCGCTTTTTTGCTTCACAAACTTGGGAAAGAATCGCGGATACCCATTCTGTGTCGTGAATAGGAGCGGCCCACATTGGTCCACCCATGTTGAAGTTTTTGCCACAGTGCTCACACTGCTGTTGTACAGTAGGCCCCAGACCAGGTAAATATCGAGTGCTGTTGTTCTTCATCACCAAAAAAAAGAAAGAAGTGTCAAATACAAAAGAATTGCGTCGATAGTACCTTCTGCACAATTCGACCCAAGGGTTGCAGGCAGAAATTGTCACATCCAACGCATTGATATACGTAAGCAAGCTTGCTGGGTGTTTGCTTCATTGCATTTGCCGATCTGTATGGTGCACAGATTCACATCAACTTAAACGATACGAGAGCTACTTACGTATATATGCGCACAAAAACTCTAATGTAAAAATCCACCGAAAGAGAAAGTACTGGTACTATATGTCTTTTGTATCTGTTGGCATGACTCTGAAGCTCAAACGTTAGAATAAAAATGTTACAAACAATAAGAAGACCACGAACCTCGATAGTCGCCAATAAAATTCGAAGAGCCATTTCATGACAATACTTTGCACGAAGAGAATAGCTCCCATACCTGTGACAACAAACATAAATACACATATATACTTGAATAAGCCCGTGAAGCATACTTGGAGTAGCAGACTTCTCCATTGTTACCACATAAGACAGCCATGTCAGTGGCAGTGCACATGAGCATGCCACCATCGGCGATTGTCTGAACCGCAGAGTCCAGAAAAATCGATGGCGAGCCGTATGGATCCAAATCAACCTGCACAGCTTTATAGAGCGCCGCATTCACCTGATGCAAAACTTACCACATCGAACTGTTTCTCATGAGTAAGCATATAAACCCGTGAATCAGCTTGCTGAGCTTCTACTTTAGATGCAGCAACAGATCCGTTCAGCTTGATATTTCTGGCGCATGCTTCCACCGCAACTGCGAAATAAAAACGCTCAAACACCTCTCATGTAGCACATAGTGGAAGCCTTACCTTTGTCACTGTCGAGCGCAAGCACGGAGGCAATACCTTCGACTTCTCGGGCATATCTCAAAGCGCGCAATCCCGAAGCTGCTAGAGCCTAGAGAGAACAAAAATTAAGAGAAAAAATAAACCAAGTCCGAGAAACAATGTACCTCGAGCACACGAATCGGCTTCGCGATGTTATTTTCAGAGCTAGAGGTCGCCTCCACTTTGGTAGAAGTTTCACCAGCACTACCATTAACTTCGACGACTTCTTCAGTCGCGGCCTTTGAATTCCTAGCTTTGATAGCAGCTTGTCTCGCAATGTGCTCCTCCTGACGCTTAGCTATAAACGATCGAAGCACCGCAATGGACATATCTCGGTTGACAACCTGGTAGAAGAACACACCGCTAAATCAAAGAAGAAAAAAAAACATATCACTTACTTGCGTCTTGTTGTAAAACACATCGTTCCCATGCTGTAGAATTTCCGCGTCGCCCTCTCGGAGAATTCGATACTCCGACACATCCACCTTGTGCTTGGTGTCCGGCGGTGCAGCTCCATTCCCATCCCTCTTGCGCTTCCCATTGTCCGCCACAGCCGGCTCTTCCATCTCGCCGCGAGAGTAAAGCCCTAGGCTTCCTTAAACCCTAAAGGAGGAACCCTAAAACAGGGCACGGTTAAGAAGATCAACGACACAGCTATAGTTTTCGAGGCTAATGAGAATACCATAGTCTGGAGCGATCGATTGTGCGATCTGGACGCCGTGATCCAGGAGACCAAAGTGGCTGCAGCAAGAGATCACGCTTGAGAAGGAGATGGAGTCTGGATTTACCCCGAGCTGCTGCATTCTCCGGAAGATCTCGAGGGTGCTATCGCCAGAGCGCCGAGATGTTGCTCCGATCAACGCATTCCACGATGATAGATTTAAATCCTCCTTCTTTCCCATGAAGTCGAAGAGGAGCGCGGCCGATTCGATGTCGCCGTTTGAGCTCAGAGTGTGGATCAGCGCGTCGCCAACGACACGATCGATCGACAAGTTCCAATCGCGAGCTACACCAAGAACAGCATGCATCGTCGTCAGTTCTTGAGACTGGAGCAAACTTACGAGCGTGATCCGGTCCGGAGCTTCGCCAAGTTGCTGCATTCTCCACAAAAGCTCCACAGCTCGATGATCGTGATGGTAGTTTTGTACAAACGCTGCGATCAAAGTGTTCCAGCTCACAATGTCCCTGTGGATCATCTCGTCAAAAACCATCACCGCGTCGTCCAAACTCTCACACTTACCATACACACTCAAGAGACTGTTCGCGATTTCCGTGTTGGATTCAAGCAGGCTCTCACGGATCCAGCCATGGATCTTCTTCGCAGCCCGGAGATTCGATGGTCCTGCCAAGAGTTTCAGAATGGCAAGAAACGTGATCCTGTTTGGAGACAAACCTTCAAGCAGCATGGCTTGGAAACACCGGAGAGCGCAGTGTTCTTCTTGCTGGAGGCCGATCATCAGATTCCATGAAACTAAGTCTCGGTTCTTCATCTCCCGGAAGATCACGCCAGCATCGTCTAGGCAGCCACACCTCGCAAACATACTGAGAAGAGCGTTAGAAACAATAGCATGGGCTTGGAAGCCACTCTCGAGAATGTGAGCGTGAAGGAGCCTACCATGGTCGATCGAAGAACACGAGCTTAAAGCCGTGACGAAAGTGATGCCATTGGGTTTGATCCCGAGCAGCTGCATCGTCTCGTATAGCTCTAGCGCGTCGCTGGAATGCCCACACCGGGCATACGACGCTAGCATGGAATTCCAAGCGGCTACCGCGGATGAATGATCGCCTTGCGCAAAAAAGATTTCTTCCGCGCGATCCACCCGGTTGAATCTGCCATACATGTGAATGAGCGCTACATAGACGAAAATATCCACCGCGAACCTGGATTCGTCGATCCAGGAGTGGATCGCTTCTCCTAGCTCGAGCCTGTGGCAGGCCTTGAGAACGATCGAAGCGGCGACTCGATCGAGCAGGATTCCTTCGCTCAGCATCCGCCTCAGCGAAAGAAACGCCGCTTCCATCTGGCCTTTCTTGGCGTGCTCCGCAAATAGACGGGTCCAGAACACGAGATTTTCTTGTGGACTGCCGATCTCATGCCCGCATTCTAGCCCAGAGGAGTGATTCAAGCGGCCGGAGGGGAGATCGCGGCCAGAATCTAGAGCTGAGAGGAATGCTACCTTGTCTGGAGTGGAGCGATCGCGGAAGAGCCTCAGCGCCCGGGCAATCTCATACCCTAGACCAGGAGCTTGGCTTTTTCCCTCCATTTTTTTCGATACTCTCAAGAACCCTAGAAATATTTGGCTATGGATGGGGTAGTAATCGGGAGTAGCGCCACGCATCTTCATTCCAAATCGGTGAGCTCCAGCTCGGGATTCCTCCGCCTAAAGCAGCAGTTAGGTCTTGCCGATTCGCCGCTCGCGGAGAACACCGACGGCTACGCATTTCTCGTCCGGAGGTGCTCGCAGGCGGGATCGCTCTCTCTCGGCCGCCAGATTCACGCGGAGTTCCTGGCCAGCGCGCTGCTGGATCGATCCCACACCTTCGTCAACAATCTCCTGGTTCACATGTATGGGAGATTTGGGAGCGTGGAAGAGGCCTGGATCGTCTTCAACGGGATTCCTCGCCGGAACGAGTTCTCGTGGAACATCATGATGGCAGCGCTTCTCCACAACAGGGATCCCTCACAGGTCTTGGATCTCTACGAGAGAATGGGCGTGGAAGGCGTCGCGATGGACAGCTTTGCATTCTCCACAGTTCTAAGCGCGTGCTCGAGCCTGGGAGATCTGGATCAAGGCAGGAAGATTCACGAACAGATCAAACTCTCCGGTCGCAAGCTCAACACCATCGTCACCACGGCTCTCTTTGACATGTATGCCAAGTGTGGTAGCCTGGAAGAAGCTAGCAGTGTTTTCTCCTCGATGCAAAGGAAGGACCGAGTGGCTTGGAACGCCATGCTTGCTGCGTATGCCGAGAACGGGCATGGCAAGGAGACACTAGAGCTCTACTGGAGAATGGACTGCGAAGGTGTGAGGCCGGATAAGTTCACTTTCTCTAGTGTTCTTGACGCTTGTGCTGATCTCGGGGCTCTCGCAGTGGGAAAATCCGTCCACCAACGAGCTACTGGCTACGACTTCGACGTGATTTTTAGCACTGCGCTGTTCAACATGTACTCCAGGTGTGGGAGCTTGGAGGACGTGAAGCTGATCTTTGAAACGCTGTCTAGAGGAGACGTTGTTTCATGGAGCGCCGTGATCTTGGCGTATGCCCGGACCGGGCATGGTCGGAAGGCACTGGAGCTGTTTCGCGACATGAATCTGGAAGGTGTGTGTCCTAACGATGTGACTCTCACCAGCATTTTGCATGCTTGCTCTCACACCGGTTTGCTGCATGATGCCAGGAGTTACTTTCTCACCATGAGCGACGACCACGGTATCAAGCAGACTCTAGAGCTCTGGGTTTGCATGGTGGATTCGTTGGGACGAGCAGGAAGGCTGAAAGACGCGGAAGAACTTGTAAGGACCATGCCGCTCTATCCGGATTTCATCGCCTGGATGACACTGCTGGGAGCTTGCAAGCTTCACAGGAACTTGGAACAGGGGCCTCGGGTCGCAGAGGAGGCACTGGAAATGCTACCGGAGAGTGCTTCTCCTTACGTGGTCCTCTTGAGCATGTACGCTCTCGCTGGCAAACACGACGAAGCCAAACGAGTGAGAAGAGCCATGGAAGAGCGGGGGATGAAAAAAGCATCCGGTCGAAGCTACATCGAAGTCGGAAACAAAGTTCACGAGTTCGTGGAAGGAGAAGCTTCTTTTCATCCAAAGACTCAGGCCATCAGAAATCTTCTTCAGGAGTTACATGACGTTAATGCTCAGGAGGAAAGTGATCCATCGTCCGACCACTCTGAGAGGCTGGCGATTGGCTTCGGACTGCTGAGTACCAAACAGGGAACGCCACTGCGAGTCGTGAGCAACCTCAGTGTGTGTCCCGACTGCCACACCGCGGTGAAGAACATCTCCAAGCTCACGAAAAGAGAGATCACTGTCCGAGACTTCAGCCGCTACCATGTCTTCCGCGATGGATCCTGTACGTGCAACGATTGCTGGTGACCACCTCCATTTTCCTCCCTCAGAATCACAGGTTTGCAAAATTATTTTTCAACTCTCTAATGCTACTAAGCTCTTTTTTTTTCCAGGACTTCGTGCAAAGCAGAACCAGCTCGTTTCTTTCTATACTTCTTTCTCTTTGTAAGGATATGTATTGTGTTTCTTCTTGATTAGTTCTAACTCTTTGCTTCTTTTCTCAAGCGTCAGGTTTGCAAGCCTTTGTTTTTTCTGCCACTTCTTTAAGGTTTGCAGAGCTCTAGTCTTAACTCTTGGTTTTCCAGGAAGCTCTCCTAGTTCGTGCAAAGAGGAACCAGCTCTCGTTTCATTTCTCCTTCGTCGTGAGGTAACCTTGCTTCCTTGCTTCAAATCAAAGTGGTGAATATTCGTGTTTCATCTGTCCAGGATTCGAACTGACCGAGTTAGGGTTGACGCAAAAAAGAGCCCTGTCTTTTGGGGTGACGTGTATGAGCGGAGGGCGGTTGGCGGCAAGGCAGCAGCGCGAAGCAAAGGTGAGCGCTTTTTCTTTTTAGCAATCGTAGCATGGCACTCTCTAAAAGTCGCGTTTTTTAGGCACATTGTGCGTGGAATGGAGAATGTAGCATGAAAGGCAGCGACACAGCCGTTTTACCCGTGCAATTTAAAAGTCTGGCTCCCAAAAGGTATGTTGAGGAAACCAGGCCTAGTCGGACACCTCCAGAACACAGGAGGGACTCATCCAGGGCCAGTTCCTTGTTTCGTAACTTTGAGAAGGAATTGGTAGACACTTCGGCTCCAAATAGCAGCAGGAGGAACTCCAGCACGAGTTCAGCCAGCAGATTTGCAGAGACGAGCCGGCCATCGGCTTCTGATCTTCACGAACTTAGATATGGAAGGAGTAGCAGCATTTCCACGCAATCCTCGACAACTCCTAAGGACGAACCAGTTTTCCCAAGCAGGACTTCAGTCAGGGCTATAGAAACCAAAGACGAAGCTGACGGATGGAATGATTTTTCATTTTCCTCCATGCCTTTGCGACAACCAGGGAAGAAACCAGGGTCTCGAGGCGGTGAAGATGAATACGAAGAAGGTGGCCGGTCAAGTAGCAGGCTGAGCAATAGTGGGGGCTGTTCGTCGTCGGGAACCGGGCTCTCACAGTCATTTACTGAGATGAACTTGCGAACGAGACAGTCCTCTTTTCAAGACTCCCGGGGAAGTAGAAGCAACAGCTTGAACAGCAGATCTTCCATTCAGGGAAGGCAAGTCGCAGGTCTAGTGGGTCTGATGAACGAGGGGAACACTTGCTTCTTAAACAGCTGCTTGCAGTGCTTGGCACACACAGTCCCGCTCTCGTCAGCAATTCTAGGACCGTTTTCGGAGTTGATCCAAACCAAAGGTGCCGCAGCGAGGAGCAGGAGAGACACGGCTAGCTTGTCCGAAATGCTGGCTTATTCTTTTCGCCAGCTTCTCAAGGACCTTTGTGGAAAACCATCGTACTCGACTGCCAGTGCGTCAATGCTTCTACAGAGCTTGCAAGGCTTGTCACCCCAGTTTGCTGGGAATCGACAACACGATGCTCAGGTACGAGATCTTCTTTCATTTGGTTTTTTGTTCCCTTCATATATCAAAATGCAATGCAGGAGGCGATGCGAACAATTATTGATGGGCTTCACGAAGCATTGAATCGAAAACCACCCGGGCGTCCAAAATGTCCAGAGCCTCCTCCCACAACACCGGAAGCCGAGATTGCAGATATTTGCTGGGAACATCACAAAATGTGGAACAACTCCGTGATTCAGGATATCTTCTGCGGTAAACTTTTTTGTTTATTTGTTTTTCTTCTTGATAGCTTACAATTTCCTGCCTGACAGGACAGCTGCAGAGTACCATAGAATGCTCGGTGTGCCACAGAAAGTCGCATTGTTTTGATCCTTTCCTGGATTTGTCACTCCCACTTTCAAAGAGCGGTGGCTCTGATAACTTCAGGAACTTCGGCAGCAGCCGCTCGAGGATGACGATCGAGGATTGTCTCTCGGCGTTTGTCGCTCCCGAGACACTGGACCCGTCCAACAAGTACTATTGTTCCGGTTGCAAGGTACGTAGAGTTCATCCTCGTTATCAAATAATAAGGGAACTTTACACAGATGCATCGTCAAAGATCTACGTCTCTTCATCCTCGTTTTCTTAACTGCAGGCTCCACAAATCTCTACCAAGAAACTCAGCATTTACAGGGCTCCTTCGGTCTTAGTCCTTCACATCAAGGTACAAGTTGGCTTATAATTTCTTCAAGCAATCTCATGGTGTTCTCTTCTCTTTTGTTTCTCAGAGATTCTATGGTGTAGAACCACGCTCCTACAGAAAGGATGACCGGCCCGTTGTGTATCCTCTCAATGGACTTGATCTTAGCAGTTTCATGAGGTAAAAATTTCATTTTTTTCGATTGGAAGACTGTTACTATAGCTTGATGTTTGCAGCACGACTGCCAAGAGGCATTTTTCTCAGCAGCAGGCAACGTATGATTTATATGGTGTTTGCTCGCATTTTGGATCACTAGGCTATGGACACTACACCGCGACGTGTAGAAGTGTTGACAATGGCTGGTATTGTTACAACGATAGTAGCGTTACTTCTGTACAGGACCCGGTTGATTCTTCAGCCTACATCCTCTTTTATCAGAGGAGTTAAAAGGCAAGTTTTTTCTTTGTTTTATTTTATTTTGTACCAAACTTTTACATTTTTTTCAACTTTGTTTGGTTACCACCAGTTTTGGTACCTATTAGCGATATAATAAGATCTCTGGTAAGTTTTACTCCAGCTTGGGTACCATAATGAAAATTTTTTTAGTTGTATTAGCAATTGTTTCACTCGCACAGGTAATTTTACTAATAGGTTCTTTACCTGTTAGTAATTCCCTTTGTTTTTGCAGCTAGCTTTATCTCTAGATATAAATTTACTAAATTCCACATGCTATGGTTATAAACAAAGGTTGCTCGAATTTGATTTCTATCTTCATACCATTCGTACCGCGATCAACAGTTCTCTTGAAGTTAACGAAACTCCTGTGACAGGGCTTGCACGTCAATTCCCTCCATATAGTTTTGGCTATACTTTTGCTTTCAGTCGCAAGCTAACCTCAAGTTTTGAGTATACGTCTCCAGAAATCGGTCGCATGGAAGGATACACTGCAGTTCCCAGCGCAGGCCAGGAATTTACTCAGGCCGATTTTAATTTCACCACACCAGCTTCTGGATATTTTACTGTGGCAGGGTATACAGATTTTACACGGTTAACGAACAAATACATTGTGAATGGAGGCATTGGAGATTTTGCATACTCAATTGGACAAGTGATTGTCACCACTGCATTTAACTACACAGGCAACAACTTTGTGTTTCTATGCAAAGCCTCACTTACTGTCCTCAAGCTTTGTTAGAAGAATAAGTAATAAAATCAAGAAAAGTGTAACTGTATTCTTATTACTATATTATGCTCACTCAAAATAATTCCAAGTTTATGAGTTTGTACCATATTATATATTGTGATTTAACTAAATACTAATTTTGAATAGAATTTAAGATTTTAATTTCTTTTCTTAATAGTAAATTATAACCAGGGTTATAATGGCGAAGCGCAAGTGGGACGAGGAGGAGAGCGTTGTCATGAACGTCCACGGCTTCAACAGCGCCTGGTCCTTCAATCCAGGCACCAAAGTTGACGAAGTGAAGAGCCTGGTATCCATGCAGTTCTCGGTGCCTTTCATGGAGATCTCCATCGTCCAGGACGGATTGGTAGCACCAGCGACGATGCAAAGCTGCGAAAGCTTGAAGCCCGGCCTCAAGTACCGCGTGGAGCGAAGCTGCCCTCGCCGCAAATCATTCGCCCTCGGCACCATAGTCCGGCCCTCCGTCAACTTTCACGTGAATGCACTTCCAGCGATCGCCGAGGTCGCTTCCATGCTCTCCCAAGGCAAGTACTGCGTGCTGTGTGGCCCGCGCCAGAGCGGCAAGACCACGGCCGCGCAAGCCGTCCGGCAGCGCCTCTCCGCGATCGTGGTTTACTTGGATGGTCTGTTCTTCCGAAAGGATTGGAGCGAGAGCAAGTTCTGGGGATATCTTTGGGACTCGTTGCACGCCAAGTGCCCGCAGTTCTTCAGAGCTCGCCGGGTGCAAGACGAGTACACCGACTTGAGCTTCCGGATGCTGTTTCTCAAGACGGCGTCGCAGATGGTCCCCGTGACGCTCATTCTGGATCGAGCTGAATCGCTGCTGGGTGCCTCCGCCGAGTGCCTTGGGAGGTTTTTCAGCACGCTCAGGAACATGAGGAGAAGGATGGGCGACTACAACTTGAAAGGATTGCTGCTGGTTGGGATCGAGACGGTGAAGGATCTCCTCGAAAGTCGGCGTTGTAACGATGGTTGCAGCATGATCACGCGCGAGCCATTTCCAGACGAGTATCTTGCAGAATGCCAAGGCTTCACGCGGCAAGAGGTTAAAAGGTTGCTGATCCAAGCAGCCGGCGAGCTCGTTCCAGCGGCGGCGCAGAGATTCGAGGTGGCGCGCTTGGCTGAAGCGGTGGTGGCGTTCACAGGCGGCCACAAAGGCTTAGTCGTGGTGGTACTCGATCGAGTGGTCGCTCACGAGTTTTTCAAGACCCAGGATCTCTGGTCACATCACAGCGACCTCGGTGCATACGCTTTCAGTCGAGCTGGTTACAAGCGGGCTCTGGAGAGATTCAAGCAGCGAAGCAGTGATCTCCTCCAGTTCCTCCAGACGAGCGGCCTCCACTGCGATGCTGGAAAGGTGGCGGAGTTTCGAGAGCTCATCGCCGACGGCGTTCTCGCGGCGAGGGAATCGCCACAACAAGATCATGGCGGCCGGAAGTACAACCTTCGCATTTCATCGCCACTGCTCCGGAGTCTCATCTTGCGCCGCTGCGTGATCAAACGACAGGGGACGATCACAGGCCCAGCTCCGGATCCTCGGGTCCGGCTAGCGAGGGAGTGGCTGATCATCCAAACGATCAAGGCTCTGGACGGGGCGACGATGTGCGGCGATGAGATCTCGCAGTACAGCCGCGAGTTCGCGTTCTTCGCCAGGATCAAGGCCGTTCTTGCGGAAGCATATCCTCTCGCGAATGCCATCGTCCTCGCTCACACGAAAGTATCAAAGGATGGGCTCGCGCTGCTCGACGAGGAGGACTGTCTCGAGATTCAAGTCCGCTATGGTTTCGAGAAGTTTGGATTCGTGCTCGCGGTGGAGGGTGACGATGATTTGCAGGCCATGGCGCAGAGATACCACAAGAAGCATGGCTGCCAGGTATACGTGATCAGCTTCCGGGATCAGCCGTTGTTGATCACGCCGGTGAAGGAGTCCGTGATCTTCGTTTCGGTGCGGTTTTGCGCGACTAGCGCGGAGATGACTTTCAAGGATTCGCAAGGGACTGAAACGAAGGTGGACAATCTGGCGTTGGAGAAGTGGGGCGGCGAGTTTTCCTTCGATGATCTAGTATAGAAAAGCTTTGCAATTCATTACGTTTAGAGCTTCATCTTACTTTCAAAGCCATTCTCTAGAGATTTAGTACCTCTCCCACCGCTTTCCACCAGATTTTTTATTGAAAAAATGAGCTCCCTATCTTCTAGCAGAGTTTCCACATGAGTGAGAGTCCCTGGATTTTTTAGAGTGAGTCAGAAATCTCGGCAAAACAAAACAAGCATTGACTTACTGAATCTCCAGTAATGCTTTGGATTCGTTGGATCGTTGATAGTTTCCTCGTTGGCCGGTCGGCCTGTATACTCCTCCTTGAGAGCAAGAAGGTCCTGCAGCACAAATCAACTTAGCAAACTTTTAGAAACTTTGCAAACGTACCTGGAGAGGGAAAATGGCCCACATTGACGGCGATTTCATGTGTTGTTCGATTATAACTCGCGCAACATCTGGTAAGCACTGAGCAGGAGGGGACTCACTCATTCCCAGATAGTCTTTGTAGAATCGGATTCGTCTGCCTTCGTCATCCTCCCACCAAGCACGCATAGTCGAGCAGTCATGACACGAAGGTGCACACACCTTGTAAACACCGGCAAATGTCAGGGATCATGTTGTTGGATGCTGTGATTAGTTACCGTCATGTATTCGTATTCCAGTGGATTGCCAAACTCCTGGCCTGGAGTGCTGGGCATCCGTTGGATCCTCAGTCCAAGCAGGCCAAGCTCGTTAAGAACCTGGAAAGGTTTTGTTTTTTAGTCTTACAATCATTGGAAAACAAGTTTGCTTACCGGAGCAACGCATGCTGGGACCATTCCAAGGTCCTCTCCACAAGTTAGCATTTCAGAAGAGCTCATTAAAACTGGAAGCGTTTTTAAAGCGTTTTCGCGCCAGAGGCCTTCTTGCCTGTGATAGAAGTAGTCATAGTACAATCTCTGCAAGACGTTCTTGCTGCATAGAGCAAAACCACCGAGTCATTTCGAAGAAGGGAAGAAAAACACTACACTAAGTACCTGTGCTCGTCAAGCTCCTTGAAATTTGATGTGTTCTCCATTCCAAATCTCGGATAGAACTTTCTACTGTCCTCTGGGTCCCTCATCAAGACAACGTCCTAGATATGCAAAAAGAGGCTCTAGAGAAAACCGGTTAATTTCCATGATGCTGCTTACACGTAGAAGGTCGAACAATGCACCCTTGATTTGTTCCTGCTTTTTCGAATCTTCAAGTTGACTAACAGCTCCAAGAATTTTCCTTTCTGTATCGTGCTCTTTCTTGAACTGCAAACACGCCGGTTAGAATTGAAGAGAAATGCGGTGAAAGGAGAAACGACACCTTGTAGCACAAATGTTCGTACTCATCAAAATACTTGGACGCAATCTCAGACCACGCGTCTCCAAATTTTGCCTGGTAATGGGAGTTAGAGCGAGTGAAACAATTTGATCAAGCTCACTTGCAAAGTATGACATCGAACGTATGGTTCGCTAAGACGATTGAAATCCCAAATTCCTTGTGCTTCCAGCTCTTCCTGCAAAAATCAAGTTGTACATAAGCATTTCACTAAGTTGCCAAACTCTGTGTACCTGCGTCAATGGAAGCGACGGTCGAAACTTGCCCATAAGACCTGTAACAGCGTGCGCAGGCAGCTCCCAGATGCGAAAAAATCCTAGAATGTGATCAATCCTGTAAGCCGTGAAGTACTTGGACATCTGCAAGAAAAATGAGTTGTGTGGAGAATCTCAAATGTGTCCGTTCAAACCTGAGTTAAACGAGCTCTCCACCATGCAAAGTTATCTTTGGACATTTCTTCCCAGTTGTAAGTAGGAAATCCCCAGTTTTGCCCGTTCTTATCGAAATAGTCTGGAGGAGCACCCGTCGATGTATTCATTCGAAACAATGTGGGAAACACCCATGTATCCACACTGTTTCTATCGACACCAATGGGAAGATCTCCTTTCAAAACAACGCCATTGTTTCGAGCGTACTCAGACGCTTCAGTGAGCTGGGAAAAAAAAAAAAAACATTAATTGGTAAAAAGCAAAAAGTGGCATATTTAATTAACAACCTGAGAATGAAGATGATACTGAAGAAAGTATGTGAAAGAGATCAAGTTGTAATGGTCAGAAGAAGGAGACACAAGCTTTTCTAGCTGTAGCAAAAGGCACAATTTTAATGATGTTTGTTTACCTTATAAGAGTAGTTTACCTTTTCAGGCGAAAATGTTGAAAAGCGGCCCCATTGAGAATGATCAGCGGTGTCGAAAAGGTCACGCAAAAAGCAAAAAGCAGCAAATGGTTCTAACCAGTGCTGCAAAATCAGAAGCTTTAGACAAAGGATTTCCACAGTTGCTTTCCACTTCACCTTATTTTCGTCAAAGTAAGTCTTAAACTTTGAGGAATTAAATGCGGCTTCTTTTTCTATGTGAAAAATCTTTTTAGCTATAGACAGCTTTGTCTTCATGGTTCCTTCATAGTCAACATCCTGCATTTGGAGACAGTCAATAACTGAGTAAACTAAAGTCAGGCTAACCTTTAGATCGAGCTTCTTTCTTGCTTGGGAAATCTCGTCCTGTAATGCGTCATCAGTTTGTTATCACCCTCAAATAAATCAACCTGGAGTTCTTGAGGCAATCTTTCAGTCATGGCTTCCAAGCTCAAATAAAGCGGGTGTAGAGCGAATACTGAAAGTGAGCTGTGCAACGAAGGATCACTCAAATCTCAGGTGTGACATATTTACCTGTATGGATACGAGTCCCACCACATCCCGTGCACGGAAGTATCATTAACTGGTAGCAACTGTAGAAGCCTCAATCCAGACTTCACTGCTAAATCCACAAGCAGTTTCAGGTCCAAAAACTCGCCCGCTCCAACGTCCGCATGCGTCCTTATTGAAAACACAGGGATGGCAAGGCCAGCACCTCTCCACAGATCACCCTGGAAAAAGTATGTGACTTCATTCTCAAAGATTACCAAGCCAACCTTGAAATGTCCATCCGATACTATAATCAGGGAAGATGGTTTTCTCCATGTAGAATCAAGTGACAACTTGCGGCCATCGCCAAGCTCGCACGTCACTTCTCCACGGAGATCTTTCAGAAAGTAGATGTACGTGCTTATGTCAAGGTCAACAATAGAAAATCAAGGAAAAAGAATGATGAAAAATGTAGGATATTTCACGGGAAAGTCTTGTTTATCGATTGCACAGCAGCCATGCCAGCTTGAATCGCCCGTTCTCGTAAGCTTAAGTGCTGATTCATAGTCCCAGCTTCCAAGAGAACTCGAACTTCCAGTAACGTAAACCTGCATTAACGTTGCAGTTGTAAGAAAACCAAAAGACGTATAGAGTGGTGAATTTTCTTACAACTTGCCCATTCTCTAAGATGGAACAACTGAGCTCAAAGCAGACACCAATTTTTCCTGCCCAAACAACAGCCATTCTTTGAGAAACAAACAAATAAGCGAGAAAATAAAGATGGAAACTATGATCCAAAAGCTTTACAAAACGTACCACGATCTTTGAGGAGCTCGGCGCCATAGCTGCCGGTAAAGGGAGTACCAGTCTCCTCACAAGTGCTACTAGACTTGGAGTTTCTAAAAATCGCGTCACGGAAAGCACTGCGTGACAGCAAACTCTCTGGAGAACAGCCTTCCTGTAGATAAAAATTCGCTACAACAAAGAAATTTGATCAAGAAAAGTACCTGCCAGAGATCATATAGATCAACAATGCTGCCACTGGGAATTCCATCCGGAAGAACAAAGCTCCGGGGATTTCCAGCCTCCCTCCTGACCGCATTGCGCTTATCATCCACAACGCAATACGAGTAGCTCGCCTGGAATCCCTCGCGCACGGGCAGCTGCGCGGTCCAGACCAGCTCGCCGAGCTCCTCGTCGTGGTGTGGAACCATCGCCAGTCCATGGTGGAGATTCCAGCTGCCGAGAGAGGAATGCGAACCTGTGACGATGAGATTCTGGCCCCATTGCGTGAAATATGGAATCCGGAAGCGCAGATTGACGCGCCGCGGCTCCGCTGCCCTGGCGCCGATCATCGCCCTCTCTCGATCGATCGCGCGCGAGGAATCCATCCCTGGCGCATCCATCGCGTCGCGCGGTGAATGGAGGACATTTCCCCATGAAAAGAACAAAGGAGCCTGGGATCGAACACGAGACTCATGACACTAATGACACGTAGCACACTGGCATATACACGTTAGCATAGTGGTATATCCTTCGAATATTAGGGTTCATGCGTGGAGGATTGCGCGCTTCTATCAGGTTTTCTTCTCCCAGAGCTATCGCCAGGGGCTGTGCAAGCCTTGGAGCTCTCGATCGACCCCAGGGGCTTGAAAATCCACCCATGGCGCGCAAATGCGGGGCGGATTCCGGCCGTGCCAGGCAAATCTACGCGCAGGTGATCCAGAACAGGGCTGAGATTGACGATTTCATTGCCGAGGAGCTCGTCCAGATGTTCATACGTTGTGGATCTCTCTCAGACGCCGTGAAATCGCTGGATGAGCTGCGAATCCAGAGCGTGGTCGCGTGGACTGCGACGATCTCGGCATTTGCCCGGCTGGGGCATCGCGGCGAGGCATTTTTTCTCTTCCACAGGATGCTGCTGGAGGGTGTTTTGCCAAACAAGGTGAGTTTCATATCCATTGCCAGCGCCTGTTCTAGTGAAGACGAGGCTGATTTCCTCTGTGACAGGATAGTCGAGCGAGATCTTCAAAGGGATCGTCTTGTCGGCACAGCTCTGGTAAATCTCTATGGCAAGTTCCAGAGGCTGGACGAGGCGTGGACGATTTTTTGCGCGCTAGAAGGAAGAGATCTTGTGTCGTGGAACTCCATGCTATCGGCGTTTAGCGAGCACCAGCAGTGGAGAAGGAGCCTTGAGCTTTTCAAAGCGATGCTGCTTCAAGGTTTGTCTCTGGACAGTATAACATTCCTCGCAGCGCTCAAAGCTTGTGCCAACTTACGGGATTTGTCACAGGCAAAGCTTGTCCATGGACAAATCTGTGAGAGCGGACTAGAAGGAGCGGACATGGTCGGGAACACGATCGTTGATACGTATGGAAAGTGTGGCAGTATCGACGATGCTCTAGCGGCTTTCGAGCGAATTCCAGCCAAAGACATCGTTTCCTGGAACGTCATGCTAGCATCTCTCAGCCAGAATGGAAGCTCTGCCGAGGCAGTAAAACTTTTCAAGCAAATGCTTCACGAGGGAGAGAGAGCCGAGAAAGTTACAGTCGCGACGCTGCTCCACTCTTTCGCGAGCCGGGAGTTTTTGCAAGAAGGTGAGCTTCTTCATGATCATATTGTCGAGCTCGGCCTGGATATTGACATTGTCATGGCAACCGCGCTGTTGATCATGTATGCCAGGTGCGGAAGCATGGATCGAGCGAGTAAAATGTTCGACACCATCCAGAACAGGGACGTGGTTCTCTGGAACACTTTCATTTCATCGCTCGCTCAAGCTGACCGCGTGAAGGATTCCTTCCAGGTGTTCCGAAGAATGCAGCTGGAAGGTGTTCGTCCAAACAAAGTCACATTCGCGAGCGTCATCGACGTGTGCACAAGCTTAAGTTCGCTGGCGGATGGAATGCTCGTTGCCGCGCTGGTTTTGGAGAGCGGACTTGGCTCCGACACCGTTCTCGGCAACGCGATCATCGACCTGTATGGGAAGTGTGGAAGCCTCGAAAACGCGTGGGAGGCATTCGACAGGATGGAGAACAAGGACGTGGTTTCCTGGACGACGATTCTCGGTGCTTACTCCCAGCACGGGCTTTTCAGCGAGGTGGTCGGGCTTTTCAACAAGATGCTGCTGGAAGGCATAACTCCGAGCACGGTTACGTTCGTCACGGTTCTTTACGCCTGTGCGGAATGCAAGGCTCTAGAGGTCGGGAAGAAGATCCATGCTCGTGTCATGGAGGCCGGACTGGAATTCGACGAGCTTCTCTCCAGTGCCATTCGGTCGCTGTACGCGGAGTGTGGCTACCTGGAGGAAGTTTGCAGAGTTTTCCACGGTAGGAAGCAGGAGCAAGAGGTAGCGGCTTGGAACGGGATGGTGGTAGCCTTGAGTAGACGGGAACTCTTCGACGAGGCAGTGGGACTCTATCGACAGATGCAGCTGGAAGGAGTTCCCGGGGATAAATTCACACTGGTGTCAGTGCTGGAAGCTTGCTCGGAGCTCCCGCTCGTCAAGTCGATCGAGGCCAGAGCTCTAAGTTTGAGGTTGGAGCAGGACGACACGATCAACACGGCACTTCTCAAAGCGTACAGCCGGTGTGGAAGCATGCGAGACGCGAGGAGAGCTTTCGAGAGAACTCCAAAGAAGGACGTGGTTGCATGGTCGGCTATGGTGGGAGCTCACGCTCACCATGGTTGTGGAGAAGCGGCACTGGAGCTCTTCCAGCTCATGCAACTCGACGGCGTCATGCCCAACGACGTCTCCTTCGTGAGCGTCTTCTCGGCGTGCAGCCACTGCGGGAGTGTGGAGAGAGCTTACGAGTACTTTGTGGGACTGGAGCAAGACTATGGAGTGAAGGTCACGGTCGAGCACTGGAAGTGTATGATGGATCTGCTGGGACGGGCTGGGCGGCTCGGCGAGGCCGAGAAGTTCTTGAGCAAGATGGAGTTTGAGCCGGACGTGGTGTTGTGGACGACGCTCTTGGCCGCGTGCAGTGTCCACGGGGACTTTGAGCTGGGGAAGCATGCGGCAAAGCGGATTCTAGAGCTCGACGAGGAAGACGACGCGGCTCACGTAGTTCTTACGAGCCTCCAGCATTCTTCGCAGAGTGATATCTTGGAGAGTGGCCGGGGATAGAACACTTTGGAGCAGAGGTCGTGACACGAAACTTTGCAGCACAGCCTACCAATCCAGGTTGCTTTGCAGCCAGTGCCAACGAAGAAGAGGTTTGGGAACACGATCATTCATAAAAGAGAGAGTGCTGCTCGGGACCTTTGGGCTCTTCTTCACGATCATATTGTCGACGTACTTCTTTCACGAGGATTGTTGGATCTTACGAGAATCTCTAGATTATATTGGGATGTTTCTCAAAACTTATCACGTCTTGTGGCTGTAGTTTAGTGGTGAGAATTCCACGTTGTGGCCGTGGAGACCTGGGCTCGAATCCCAGCAGCCACACATATTAAACCCTTTTCAGTAACATTTTGTTTTTTGGTTTAGTTTTTTCAAAACTTTTCCTTTAGGGCTCTTGCGAAGAATGCTGCTCGGGAGTGCGGCAAATGGAAATGGAATCGTCGTCTTCAAACAATTCAGGTCTCGTCAGCTGCTGAGCGGCAGGATTTCCAGCTGCAAAATTCCTAGCTCGCATTTCTCGCTGTCTAGGAGTCACTTAATTCGATGCGAGGCCGCCTCCAACGCAGGTGCTCCACCTTCATATCTTTGATCATCAAAATCTCTCTTGTTCTTATTTTCCGATTTTGCTCCATAGCAGTGTCGAGCGTTCCTGGTATCGAGTGGGTCCAAAGAACTTTCGATCTCCCACCATATAAAAGGTATGTAAAAAGAAAAATGCGAGGATTCTGATCTTTGCAATCCAGAGGATGTCACATAATCACCCAGCAAATCTACAAGGCCGTGCCGGAGATTAGAAACTTTCGAGTCGGCATTGCTCACATCTTTGGTAAGAACTCCAAGAGAATTGAATCGACGATGTTTTCTTGCAACTTTTTTGCTCTTGATCGATCTTGTGCGTGATTTGCAGTGATGCACACCTCGGCGAGTCTCACCATCAACGAGAACGCGAGCCCCGACGTACCACTCGACATGGAGGACGCCTTAAACAAGATCGCTCCAGAGGTAAGGAAAAATTCTCTCCAGAGTTTCCAATCGTTTTTGCTCTCCTTGAAATCGTTCTTGAAGGGTCACCACTACCGTCATCTCGATGAAGGACTGGATGATATGCCGGGTGAGTAAACTTGGATGGTCATCTCCCTTGCAAACTTCGCGCTACGTTTTTTTCTTCTTCCTGTGAAGCTCATGTCAAATCTTCGATCATGGGTTGTTCGTTGAGTGTGCCGATCACCGCTGGGAGATTAAATCTTGGAATCTGGCAGGTTGAAAGAGCTAGAGATAGTTTTTTGTCCTCTCCTTGAGTATATCGTGTTGGCTTTTTGTTTTCGCAGGGAGTCTGGCTCAACGAGCATAGAGACTATGGAGGCAGTCGAAGGCTCTGCATCACAATCCATGGACAATGCTGAGTATAAATACTACGAAGTGAAAAGCTCATACGCAAAAGAAAACCATACCTGGAAGTTGTATACAAACAACCCGAGTCCGAAGGAAGATTTGGTTCTGCCACCATCTTTCTCTGTGAGATCAAACTCGAAAGTTCTCCGTAAATTCTGATCAAACAACAAGATCACAGACTTTCCTAGTGTTTCTTATGTGGTTTCTGAATGCCACGCTTGTACCGGGTAATGGACAGCCAGTTCTGGATCTGTAACAAGAAAGTTCCACACAGGCTTTGCTAGAACGATGCCACTAAAGAAATTTGGAAGTACCTGCTTGACCGTGAGGCCCGTCTGGGCTATGAGCTCCTCTCTCTCGAGAAGAGATGGATATGGATGATCGGAGTGTTGAGTGATCCAGGACTCGAGAATTTGGACTGATTGACGCGGCAGAGAGTACATGTTCTTGGGCCTCGAAAGTGGAAGAAGCTTAAACCTGCATGGATCGTCGATTTCTCAAAGAAAAGAATCCAGATTACGCAAAGAAGGTGTTCGCTTACTTGATGAGCTTCCTCGGCTTCGATCGCCTCGATCTCGCCTTTCGGACGGCCGTGTGCTGCCCCGCCATCGCCAGATAGAAGACTGGATGCTTCTCTTCCGGCTCGAATTCGCAGCTGATAGCCGAGCTGTCGGAACAGGCTGCTGGATCGCAATCGGCCTGGCGCTGCTGCTCCTTGCGCCAAAGTATATCGTCGGCTGGCGTCCAGTCGCAATCCGGATCAAGAATATCGCCGGCGCCTTCGTCCAGCTCTGGGAGATCGCAAATGTCGCTCAAGACCTGGCTTCCAAACTCCGGAAGCGATTCTTTCCCCGCATTCGCCTCCATCGCCCCTGCCAGAGAGCAAATCGAAGTGAGATTGGAGTGAAATATCACATCTGGAGCAGTAGAATCGCAAGATCGATAGAGAAGAGAGCGGCATAGTACCCGAGGCGAGAGAGCTCGCGAGGAGAGAACTGGAAGAACCCTACGTAAAGCCTTTGGCCAGAGAAAATTTGAAATGGACGGCGTAGATTCGCTTATTTGCGACGAACGGCTGGGGTGGCCTAGATCCGACGGCTCAGCTGTGAGCCATTGAGCGGGAAAGCACCTTTGAGTACTTCTGGATGTGGTGCTTGGCTCTTGCGTTGGACATCCAGCTCTCGATCTAGCAAAAACCACGAAAAAAATCACACCGACCGATCGATCGCGCGAAGAACTTTGTCTGGAGAGAAGAAGTAAAAGGAAAGATCACGACGTACCTGTTTGGTCTGCAATCCGGTTTGGATCACCAGATCGGTTTTCTCCTCCGCGCTCGGGTATGGATTCTCCCTGTTCGCGTCGAGCCACATCGCGAGGATCTCCTTGGCTCTGGCAGGAAGCTTTGCGACTGGCCTCTTCCTCTCGTATCCAGTCCGGCGGCGGCGGCGCTTGGGAGAAGCAATGGGTGGCGAGAGTGGTGGTGACATCTCGGACTCTCGATCGAATTCGTCCCTGGCACGCTTGGAGCTCGCGAATTTTGTGCTGCTTCTCTTCTTCTTGGGTTCGTGCTCCTGCTGCTGCTCGACTGGTTTGTAGGCCGAGTGGAACTCGGTGGCGGTGTCGCAGCACGATGAACTGTTGTTCACGGAGAGGCTGCAAGAGTCCACCACTGATTCCGCGAGTAGAGGCGTCGACTGATCCAGCATCGTGTAGTTGTCCTTCGAGAGTAAGCTGAGCTCCACGAACCGATCCAGTCTTGGGCTTTGAAGTTTCTTCTCGGTTCCATGATATCCAGGCACTGCTGACGATCGAGTGTCGGTCCATGTCCTCTCGCAGTCTAATTCTTCTGCTAGATCTTGTTCCCGATAGTTTCCTTCTTCCTCATGGATCTCGGTGATCTCCACGCCGGGATGAGCTTGCATGTCGGCATCCTCGTAGAGGATCCCATCCTTCGTCAAGTTGAGTGCGTAAGACATTGTCGACGACTCCTCTCGCATGACTCCACTCACCAGCGTTGGTTGATCGTATACTGGAAATAGCTGGAAGTCACCGCTACCGTGATCGCCACCATGACCTTCCGCCATAGAATCGTTTGGAAAGAGTGGAATCTCGCTGCTCAGAGAAATCTGTGCTTGCTGTGTCTCCAGCGCCTCCGGAATCCCATCCAGAGCCAGTAGCGGGATCTGCATTTGCCGGAGAACCGCGTGGATCGCTGAGTGATCACACCCCATTCCATCCTGGAACAATCCCCCGTGATCCTTGATGTTGAGCACGACCTGGATTGTGCTCTGCTCCTCGGTCCTCGCCGTCCAGCCCTGCGCCGCCTGATCGGCCGAAGCGAAGCACGCGGCGGTCGTCTCCATGAAGATTCCAGTCTCGCCGGCCTCGTTCCAGTAGGACGACTCGCCCTGTTCTTGCTGCGGCGCCGGCGCGGGATCGCGATTCACGAGATCTTGAGCGTCTTCCTCCGATGTCCAGGAAGCGAACTCGAAATAATCGTCCGCCATGGATACCGCTGCGCAGCACCGGATCGATCACGTAACGATTCAAGCGCAGAGAGCAAGAATCCGTACCTTGCGCAGCATCGACCGATTCCAGCTCCAGGATCGGCAGCGCTGCGTCGTCCGCCTCCATCGCCACCAAGAAATGCCCGAAATATCAGGGTTTTCCCGCGCGAGCGTTCTAGGGCGCCCATAAACCCTAAAAACAGGGCCAGTTTTTAACCATGCAATAATTCCAAAACGTTGGAACGGGTAAAAAGATAAAAAATTGCGACGATCTCATCCTCTATGTTGCGGTTGTTTTGTCCGCGAAGCTCTCCACGAAGTTGCAAGAAACGTGGTGGCCCAAGCTAGCTAGGGGCGAAAGTAAAAACTCCAATTTACCTCCCTCATTTAAACTTTTTCACCCTGTAGCAATTTTCCTTGCTTCTTTGTCCTCCATCGCGAAGGTACCAGGAAGAATTGTCCACCCTATAGCTTTGTCCAAAAGTGTGTGCGCCCGGCCCATTCCAAGCAGCACGCAACATGGCCCATTCCGGGCGAAGAGTCGACCACGCAACCTACCAAAGGAGAGAGACGACCGTACCTATCAATTAATCAAGACCGTACTTATCTCTTTAGGGCTGTGATGAAGCTGCCAGGAAATTGCCGCGTCAGCTAGGCGATAAGACACTGCGATTTCCGGCACCTGCCGCGAAGGCGCCATTGGCCTTCTTTCCGGCAAGTTGCCGGTAGGTGCCACATTCCGGGGCATATGCCTGCCACGTGGTGGGCCCCGAACGATTTCCATGTGCGCAATGTGTGTTTCGGTTGAACGAGACCTCCCGCGCTAATGTAAAAGATATAGCGCTGGAAAGAAGGGCGTTAAAGAAAGGGCCAGGTGGAAGCCCCCAGGAAACTTCTTCCCGTGTGCTACACTGGCGCTGTTATAAACATTAGAGAGGCCCGGCCAAGGAAGCAATACACGAAGCCGGCCTAGGGTTTTATATTTTGGGGGTTCTTTCTCCGCCTTCCTCGATCGATAGCTAGAACAGGAGCGTTATGGCGGTGATTCTCGCGAGAATGGAGCTTTGATTCGTTAGAAGAGCGAGAAATCGAGTGGATCGTGCGGGAAATTTCAGGATGTCGAGGGCTAGAACGGATTCCAAGCTCTTTAGAAGCACCGGGAGCGTAGGAAAGCCAGGGAGGAAACCAGCGGTGGGAGGGTCGCCTGTGGCAGCGGCCGCGGCGTCCTCCATCCCGGTCAAGGAGTCGCCAGATTCCAGCCAGCAGGTGGATCCGGATTTGACGAGAGCGCTCAAGCAGATCTTCGAGGTGAGGAACTGCAAGCTCAAAGATCACGGCAGCAGCCACAACAATAACAGTAACAGCAGTAGCAAGAACAGTAGCGAGGAATCGTGCCTGACTTTATTTGGGAGGAAGCTGGCCTCGCCGTCGTCCAGTCTGGATGGATCCGACGGGAACACGAAGAATGTGGCAAATCAGTACTCGCGGCAAGGGACGGACAAGCTTCCTCCTGCTGCCACGGCTCATCTTCTCAAGGAGCTCCACAAGCAAAGGCTCAAACAAAGGGGTAAGTTTTTCATAGCAGTGAAAAGTATATCTAAACGATTTTTCGGTTTGGATTTCTTAGGAATCACTGCCTCGGCCAACGATTTCCCAGACATGGGCGAGATTGAGTTCGTCCACACTGAGAGAAGACCGGAAGTGTCGACGCTACCACTTCTCAACAATTTACAGGAGAAGAGACCTCTGGTAAGTTTTTGTGACTTGGATCGACGAGGAGACGAAGACTCATGGGTTGTTTTTCAGGAAAATGCCTCGGATTGCAGCCCTGAAGCAAAGAGGCAGCGGATCGAGAAGGATAAAAGCCTGGATCTGAGTCTTTCGGTGGAGTTTGGTTCACCAGATGAAGCAGCTCGAGATTCGAACAATACCCAAAGCATGGACATTGCTGCTGAGGAGGAGAGGTAAGACTTTTGAGGAAATTTCTTCTTTTTGTTAGGCAGTCGTGACTGAAGCTTGTTTGCTCTCTCAGGACACATGCAACCGTGAAGGATCCGGAGCAGCTCACACTCTTCTACAATGGCCAAGTCCTCGTGTACGACGACGTTCCATCCGATAAGGTGGGTTCCTTTGTGCCTTTTGCTATCGTGGAACTGTGTATTAACCCTTCGGTTTTTGCTCTTCAGGCTAAAGCGATCATGGTGTTGGCTAGTAGCATCAGCTCAAAGACATCATGCTATACTCCTTGCCTTGCTGCGGCTACTGCCGCTGCGGCGAAGGCTACCGGTGCTGCTACTGCTCCGCCTATCGTAGTTCCAACCACGGCAAAAGCATCTAACTCGTTGTACCCATCACCAAAGGGCACCACTCCAGCGGCAGACAAACGCTCATCGTCAAACGGTAAGCCCGTGCTTTTTGACTCCCACGCATCCGAGCTGACCTCGATCCTCCTCGCGTTACAGACGTCCAAGCAAGGAAGGCATCCATTAGCAGATTCCTGGTCAAGAGAAAAGACAGGTGTGTATCTCACCACCATCTCGCCAAGACCGAGGATCAAACTCGGTGTTTATGTGTGACTTAACTGACGCTTTCTGTTGTGCTTTCCAGGCTGTCTGCCAAGCCAGCCGAGAAGGCCGAGGCGTCGTCAAAGTCGTCCGCGAAAGACATATCGCAGCGCTCGAGAAGCCCGTCACCGGCAGCGTCGAGCAGTCCCGTGACGCCCCCCAGGGCCTCGCCTCCCAGGCTCGTCGACGAGCTCAAGCTCCAGCTAGAAAAGGGGGAGATGCTCAAGAGATCCATCCCGGCAAATGCTGGATCAGCAACAGCAGCAGCAGCAGCACCGAGGCAGTGGATTGGTGTGTAGAGGCGGTGGAGATGATTCGCAGTGCCAAGTTTTAAAGGTTTTGGACTGTGGAAGGCAGCAGCAGCAAGCTAAGAACAGGCCAAACTCAGACACACACACACACAGACACTCTCCTCTTTACCAAGTGAGAAAACAAAGAGAGTATAGCTTATATTTGATACTTATAACTCTTCTCTTCCAAAATTCTTGTGTATTTCTCTCTCTTTCTCTAGTTTTTTTCTCATCTGGACAGCATATTCGCTTGATGGATGGACGGATGGATGGAAGGTTGATCACAAACAATGCCCTCGGAAAGATTGTGGAGGGTTGCTTTGTATAGAACAGACAAAAGCAAAGAAAAATTCTTTGATTAAAACTCTTTGAACGTTCTTCCAAGCTTCTAAAAAATGGGTTGTTTGGCGATCGCTCTCTGTGGATTTGAATAGATCATTCGCAGCACGAGATGTTTGAATGTTTGAAAGTTTGACACTGGGCTGGCTGGTGCTCGCTGCTTCCAGCGCGTGCGCTGGTCCTACCATTCCAGACTACTAAGAATTTCTAAGGCTGTGTCCCAAAAAGGCACATTTAGACCGGCGCTTTCTCTGAGGGGGCGGGGGTGGACAAAAGTAGAGGCGTGAGTGCATGGAAGCTTCGAGGTTTGGTTGCCTAAAGTTGAGTCGCCACACTAGGAGTCAGTGTTTTGTGTTGCGCCAAGAGGAAGGAGAAGAGAAGAAGATTGGGTTTGAGTGGCCCACTCACACTACAACATGCACATACTCTTTCTTGCTATTGGTCCACCACCAAATTTTACACTTCTCTGCAAACATCAGGTATATAACTATGTTGTTTAATTTTATTAACAAGGAAAGATATTTGATTATACTAACCAAGATATATAAAAATATCATAATATTTCCAATCTCAGAAATATCAAGTTCTTCTTCTGAAGATATTTTGCAAGAACTGCAGAGCAAAGTAATAAATTTTATTAAAACAAAACTAAATGATCTGACTAATATTTGAGTTCATATTGCATTATTTCTCAAATTCTTGACATTAAATATTCAACAATTATATATTTTAGCTTACAACTAATTCTTCATTTTGCACTTTTACCAAATAAATGTGATTGTAAAGCAAAAGAAAATTAGTTCAAATACTAAAAATTAACTCTTAAACTATTCTTATTTAGGCTCAAAAATAATATTTACTCCAGAATCTTTCTACTTCTAGAGAATACTTAAGTTAATAATTTTTATATTATTTTGAAATTAAATTTTTTATTTGTAAGAAAATTGTACACTGTATATAAAAGTGAGGTATAATTTCCTTAATTCCTTACTTAGAAAAACTAAGAAGCAAAATATAAAAACTAATTAGATATCATTTCTTACTTAATATAATTAAAAATTATAATTAGATTTATGAGTGCTTGGGATATAGGAATAAGTATGTTAGTGAACTCTACTTATATACAATGATGGATGGACCAAATTCAGTCACAAATGAATAATTTATATACTATAATACTATAATTAATATATTATCTAGCTAGGGTAACATATATGTGTGTGTGTGTCTATATATATATATATATATAAACCTTATTTATGTATTATGTATTTACAAACCTTACATCATTCTCCCCTCTAGAAGATGAAAAGGTGATGATAATAATTCAAGTAGAAAATCTAAAATTTTTACTAAGTGATTATAAATTACCACAAGAATTTGAAGTTCCCACAAAACTATTAACAAAGTTGTTGATAACCATGACTGAAATAAAACCCCAAAACCATGGTATAAATATCAGTCGATTACAGAATTCTAATGAACCAATTGCAACTCCAATTGCAACTCCCAAATGCTCAAATTAACCATGTAATCATAACTTTGAATTGATGTAAGAGACTTTGAGAGCCATTATAATCTATAGAACACTATTAAAGCAAATAATACATCACATTATTAAGTTTGTCTATCGACAATCCTCCAAAACCACCATTAATTTAGACTTAGGACTATAAGTAAAACCATTGTCCTTATCCAATACTACATATAAGAAGTTAAACTCACTCTATTTATCTTCCACATCTTTTTTATCCTCTTATCAAAAGAAAAAAAGTTCTAAAGCACTAATTCCATTTGGACTTGTTGTGCTTATCCTCACTCCACAATCTATATCATTTGTCCTTGCTCTAGTACCATATTCACTTATCCTCACTCTATTGTTAGGGTTAGACTTCTATCCATCCCTTTTACCCCCTTCTCCAAACAAAAAAAAGTTTAAAATGTTGGGGCAAAAAGAAGAAAATGAAAAAAAATTTGAGGAAAAACAATTGTGGAAAAAGAAAAAGTGGATAAAGAAGCATCGAAAGAAGAATTTACAATAGCTAACAATGTAAAAATAAGGAAATCAAAAGAAGAACATATGCTCAAAACTTGGAAAATAAGCGACTTCCTATCCAAATACCATAATATAAGCAAAAGATTCACACTTTTCAACCTTTTTAATATATAATTTAACATTTGAAATATGAAAACTAATAGAAATGTCCACACTCTTAATAAAACATATAAACTCCTTTGCACCAATGATAAAATGAAGGCTCTGAGTGATACTCACAATTAAAGACATGTAGTTAACTTAAATCTTTGGCCAAAGTGATCCAATCCTTGGAATAGGGGATACTCAACATCAAAATTGATCAAAGTTTTCATTAATAAAAAAAAAGCAAAATTCTCAACTTCATGCACATACTTAACATCCAGATTAATATGAGGACATAACACTCAACTCAACATTGGATTGAGAATGAAAATCATAAGGGTCATAAATGATTGATGTGCTAAGAGAAGAAAATATTGCAAATGAGGAAAAAATACTAAAAACATGAGAAGGTGGCTCAAGTCGAGAAATAAAATTAAAAATTAAAAAATAGCAGATTATAATCAAGCTTATCATCACAATCCAAAATCCATTTGAGCTCGTACACATTGTTTTCCCATAAATTCAATCCTTAAACATTTTCCAAGAACTAGATTGCATCATTCATAGTTCGCTAATCAACGTCATCATCACGCTTCACATCAATGGGAGATAGTAGAACACCAAGAAGAGAACAATTATATAATCATGTCTTATGGAAGTTGGAAACAACAACACACTAAGGATAGGTATAATACTAACATGAGCACACCCCACAACACCAAAAGTTCAATCCAATGGAGTAGCATTAATAACTTCAAGTGATATACTCCTTGATTGATGACTATATGGCATGATAGAAAAAGAGAATGTAATGAAAATCAAAAGAAAGAGTAGAGATAGCTAAAGTTCTAGATCTTACTATCAGGAATCCCCCAATTCTTGCCACATTCCTGACTCTCGCCGGATTCCTGACCTGCAGACCACATTCTTGACTTTCGAGACACTTCCCTATTCCTAACTCTCGAGACACTTCCCTATTCCTGACTCTCGAGACACTTCCCGATTCCTGAGTCTCGAGCCACATTCCTGATGATGATGTGGCGCCTCCTTAACCTCAGCTATATTTAGGCCGTCCTCGATCTAAGAGTGGTGGAGCTTCATCAACCTATAATATATATAGGTTAGCCTTGTTCCATTTCTCCACAATCTGAATCAACACCAGTCTAAGGCCTCTTCTTTGTTTCCACTAGCTTTTCTCTTTGTCTTTAGCATTTTCTAGTCTTGATCTTGTTGGGGGTCTTGACAGTTTGATTCAGATTGTGGTTTTTGCTTTTCTTTTAGCTCGTTTTGATTATTTGATTGCTTTTGTCTTTTTCCCCCTTTCTTTTCTTTCTTTTTGCCAATGGAGTCTCCAAGCCATCCTGATTTCTTTGCTGAAGTCCTTGCAAAAATCCAGTCTGAGAATACCGAGCTGAAGGCGACCCTTCTTCGCATGCAGCAGGAGCTTGCTTCACTTTTGGCTCAAGGATCCAGCAAAGTTCCTGAACCGAAGGTGAGTTTCCCGGCGAAATTTTCAGGCAAGCGTTCGGAGCTTCGTGGATTTTTGAACCAAATGGAGCTGATCTTTGCACTTCAACATCGGCAGTACCCCACTCCCGAGTCTCAAATTGGCGCGATTGGGACATTGCTCGAGGGTGTAGTTTTTTCATGGTTTTCTCCTCTTCTGGAGAAGAGCATGAAAGGGGTCGTGGTTCCGGAGCTGATGGATCTTCAAATGTTCAAAGAGAAGCTCGAAGCATGTTTTGGCGAGACGGATCGGGTTTGGGCTGCTACCACAAAGATGAGACGTCTCTCTCAGGGGTCTCGTCCTGCCTCGATCTACGCTGCAGAGTTCCAACTCCTTGCCTTGGACACTCAGTGGGATGAGTGGGCCCTGATTGACTAATTTCGTTTCGGCCTCAACAATGGTGTCAAGGATTTGTTGCTCACCATGGAGGATCCCAAGGACCTGTCGGACGCCATCAACAAAGCTGTTCGATGTGACAATCGTCTCTTTGAACGTCGTCAGGAAAGTCGCCGCGCCGCTGTTTTTCCGTCCCAGACTCAGGAATCCCAGCTTGAGTCTTTGGGGCATAGTCCTGAACCTACTGCTCCGGTCCCGATGGATATTTCTGGTACTCCCCGACTCATTAGAGGGAAGTTGAGTCCTGCTGAGAGGCAACGTCGAATATCTCATAATCTTTGCCTCTACTGTGCTGATCCTAATCACAAAGCAGCTGTGTGTCCCAGGAAGCCTCCCCGATTGCTTGAGTTCACTCTGCCTCAAAGTCCACCTCTGTTGCAGTCGGGAAACGACCCTGTCCAAACAGAGTAGGAGCTGTCTGTTTGGACTCCCCAAATAAAAATCACTTTTCTTCCTTATCAAGCTCCTCACCACCTTTCATCAAAGCCACCACCAATTCCCGCAACTTCTGCGTCCCATGTCTCCTTTCTTTCACCGGACAATCAGGACTCAAGGCTTTGGCGCTACTGGACTCGGGTGCAACTTCTTGCTTCATGGACACGGACTTTGCTGCCCGACATCACGTTCCTCTTTCTCCTACCATACGGGATTTGAGGGTTGAAGGCATCGGCGGGCATTTTGTGTCTCCATCTTCTGGACTTAGGGAAACGTTGCCCATTCGAGTACACATTCGGTCCACTGTCACCGATATCGCCTTCAACATCATCAACAGCAAGTCCTCCTCTGTGGTGCTCGGTCTTCCTTGTTTCCAACTACATCAGCCTCAGATCTGTTGGAAGGAATTACAGCTCATCTCTCCCACGGCTTCCCCTGCTATTCATCGAGTCCGAATCAGGAAAAGTTCCCTAAACTCGAATCAGGGTTCTATTCCTGACTCTATAAAGTTTTCACCCTCTTCTTTTTCCTCTCTTCCATCTTACACTGGACCATATCCTCGTCTCATCATTCCATTTAGTCGTACACCTCCTCCTATCTCCACAATCACTATGAAAGAACTCCTTCATGAAGAACCTCTTTTTTTTTTTGCTTTGCATGTTTCTCCTGTCAGTCTTCCTGAGAAGTATCATGATTTTGGGGATGTGTTTGACAAGAAAAAAGCTAGTGTACTGCCTGTTCATTGGCCTTATGATTGTCCCATTGATTTACAGGAAGGAGCGTCACCTCCGTGGGGGCCTATCTACGGGTTATCCCTGTTTGAGCTTAAGGCCCTCAAAGAGTACGTGGATGAGAACCTTGCCTCAGGCTACATTCAGCATTCGCAGTCCCCGGCTGGAGCGCCTGTCTTCTTTGTCAAGAAGAAGGATGGGAGCTTGCGACTAGTCATCGACTACCGAGGTTTGAACAAGGTGACTGTTCGGAACCGTTATCCGCTGCCCCTGATCTCGCACCTGTTGGAACGCCTCGGCGGTGCCCGCTTCTTCACCAAGATCGACCTCCGTGGAGCATACAACCTGATTCGGATCCGGCCTGGTGATGAATGGAAGACTGCGTTTTGAACCCGCTATGGCCACTTCGAGTACACTGTCATGCCATTTGGCTTGACAAATGCTCCAACAGTTTTCCAACACATGGCGAATGACGTCTTTCGGGAGTTTCTTGATCAGATGGTGATCGTCTACCTCGATGACATCCTCATCTACTCAAAAACTCAGGAGGAGCATGACGAACATGTACGCAAGGTGCTCGCGAAGCTGCGAGAACACGGCCTTTACGCGAAGCTTGAGAAATGTTCCTTTGATCAGCAGTCTGTGGAGTTCCTTGGGTACATTGTCACTCCTGAAGGTATCACGATGGATCCTGCCAAAGTCAAGACTATTCTCGAATGGGAGCCTCCACAATCAATGTCAGATGTTCAGGTTTTCCTTGGCTTCGCCAACTTCTACTGCAAATTCATTGATCACTACTCTGACATTGTCCTTCCTCTCACACATCTCACTCGCAAGGATGTTCCCTTCTCTTGGTCTGCTGCTGCCTAGCAGGCTTTCGACACACTCAAGGCGGCCTTCAGTTCTGCTCCTGTCTTGATCCATGCTGATTCCTCACAACCTTTCTTCATCGAGGCTAATGCCTCCGACTTTGCCATTGGTGCTGTGCTGTCTCAACTCAGAGCGGATCACGAACTTCATCCGGTCGCTTTCCATTCTTGGAAGTTCCAGCCTACGGAGATCAATTACGAAATCCACGACAAGGAGCTCCTTGCCATCGTGGATTCCTTTGGAGAGTGGCGCTGTTTCTTGGAGGGGGCGAGCCATCAAACAACAGTCTGGACGGATCACAAAAATCTTGAGTACTTTGCCACTTCCCGAGTTTTAAGCCGTCGTCAAGCAAGGTGGGCACAATTCCTGAATCGGTTTGACTTTGTTATCAAGTACAGACCTGGAAAGTTTCAAGGCCTTCCTGATGCTCTTTCAAGGCGCTCCTATCTCAGTCTCAGGCCTGGTAATCCTGCCTTCGATCAACAAGATCAAGTTATCCTCGGTCCTGATCGGCTTCAAGTTATGGCAATTTCCCTGGCCCCTCAGGACTCCTCCTTGATGGATGCAATCAGAAACGATCTTCAATCTGATGATCTCGCTAGCGACATTTTCCCCCATCTTCAGGCTGGACACCCAGTGACTCCCGATTGCCGGCGATTTGACGAGTTCGAGTTCTTAGATGGCTTATTGTACCGTGGGGAGCAGCTTTACGTTCCTGAAGGTGATGCTCGAAGGTTGGTCCTGATGGCGTGCTACGATAGCCCGACTGCTGGTCACTTTGGCATTGCGAAAACCTATGAGCTAGTTGCACGGGACTTTTGGTGGCCTCACATGGACGACTACATCAAAGCTTTTGTTACCTCCTGTGACACTTGTGCCCAGAATAAGGTACCTCGCCACCTTCCTTTAGGTTTGCTTCGTTCCCTTCCGGTCCCTTCAGGTCCTTGGGAATCCATCTCCATGGATTTCTTGAGTGATCTTCCGAGTTCTTGAGGCTTCAACAACATTTTAGTCGTGGTGGATCGCTTCACAAAGATGGCGCACTTCTTGCCATGTACCAAGGAGTTTTCGGGCGAGGATATGGCAAAACTGGTATTCAGGGAAATTTTCCGACTTCATGGGATTCCTACAGATGTGGTTTCGGATTGAGGGCCTCAGTTCATCTCTCATTTCTGGCAACGGTTTTTGCAGCTGCTTGGAGTGAAGGCCAACCTCTCTTCGGCATATCATCCTCAAACTGATGGGCAGTCCGAGCGAACGATTCAGACGTTGGAACAATTCTTGAGGTGCTTCATCAACTATCATCAGGATAACTGGTTCGATATCCTTCCCCTTGCTGAGTTCTCCTATAACAACTCTGTTCACTCCTCTCTTCGAGTTTCCCCCTTCTTTGCGAACTCTGGCCGAAATCCCCGATTCAATCTCTCACTTCCTTCTCCATCTGAATCCTCTCGTTCAAATCCCCGCTCTGAATCATTTATCTCCAACCTCCAAGAAATCCACAACTCCATCTCCTTCCACCTCCATCATGCTCAGGAATCTCATAAAACATTTGCCAATGTCCATCATCAGGATTGTCCCCCTTACAATATCGGGGATAAAGTCTGGCTCCTCAGGCGAAATATCTCCACCACCAGGCCCTGTCCAAAACTCGATTTCAAACGCCTTGGTCCTTTCCCTATCACTGCCATCATTAATCCTGTCACTTATCGCCTTGCACTTCCCTCCTCATATCAAATTCACCCCATTTTTCACTCCTCTCTCCTTGAGCCTTATATTCCCAGTCCTATTCCAAATCGGGTCATTCCTCCGCCTCCACCAGTGCAGCTCGAGGATGGGTCTGAGTACGAGGTTCAGGACATCCTTGATTCCAAGATTTCACGGTCTAAACTCTACTATCTGGTGAACTGGAAGGGTTACGGACCTGAGGAACGCACTTGGGAACCTGTGGACAACCTGATTCATTCTCCTGACCTTGTTCAGGACTTCCACCGCCGCTATCCTTCTCATCCCAGTCCTCATTCTTTTTCTCCATCTCCCATCCCTCGCCACTCATCTCATCCTCCTCTTCGTTCTCGTTCACATCCTCGTTCCACTCGTTCTTGAGGAGGGGGTGCTGTTAGGAATCCCCCAATTCTTGCCACATTCCTGACTCTCGCCGGATTCCTAACCTGCAAACCACATTCCTGACTCTCGAGACACTTCCCTATTCCTAACTCTCGAGACACTTCCCTATTCCTGACTCTCGAGACACTTCCCGATTCCTGAGTCTTGGATGTGGCGCCTCCTCAACCTCAGCTATATTTAGGCCGTCCTCGATCCAAGAGTGGTGGAGCTTCATCAACCTATAGTATATATAGGTTAGCCTTGTTCCATTTCTCCACAATCTGAATCAACACCAGTCTAAGGCCTCTTCTTTGTTTCCACTAGCTTTTCTCTTTGTCTTTAGCATTTTCTAGTCTTGATCTTGTTGGGGGTCTTGACACTTACAAAAAACTATTATATATTTAGATCTGAAAAAGAATGAAGAAATAAAAACAAAAAACACAATCTCGAACACTAGAGCAAAACACTACAAAAAAACTTTGCCTTTTAGGGACAAATTGCAATGCCCCTCAACTCCACAACTATGAGTGCTCAAGATATAAGAATAGGCATATTAATTGTGGTTTAGATCCTTGAATAAATGGATTATATTCAGTCCTAAATTGATGGTCCATATGCTATAGTACTATAATTAGTGTATTACTTAATTAGAGTAATACATATACATACATATGTATATTTACAAACCTTACAGATTCAAGTATAAAATATTATAAATTGGTGATATTGTGTTGCTTTACTATTTCATGTAAAATAAAAAGAGGTAATAACACAAATATATCTTTTTAATTATGCCTGCACTATATTTTGTTACCTTTATAATAATTACAACCATCTAAAAATAAAAAGTGTTATGAATATCAAATTACAAATTTAAATAGTTACAATTTAAGTTCCTAATTTTGACCAAGCTTTAATTTTATTGTTTTCTCTCTAAAGGCTTTATATATAATATGCAACCTAAAAAATATCATTATTTCAAATTTTTATTATGTGGTATACCACATCATATATAATTAAATATATTACTTGCTTTAAAGAGTAAGTTAAAGGTTATATATATACTTGTTAACTGCGATACCATATTTGTGCTTAACTTAAAATATATATATTTGCACAAGAAAAAAATATTAAATGACAATAATTAAAATTTCAAAAAATAAAAATGATTTATAAAATTTAAAATTTAAAATAAAATTTTAAATATTCTATTAAAGTATTTTTAAGAAGAAAAAACTAATTTTAACACTACTCTAAATTTGTATGTTGTTACTCCTAACAAAATAATCTTTATTATTTCAATTTGTGTGTTTGTAGTTATTCTTAACTTTTAATTTTCTTGCATTAAATGGAAAATTTTTAAGTAAATATATTTTCCTTATTTTTAAAAAGTTAAACAAAATTAAATTTTAAATCATGTTAAAAACTTTACCCTAACAAACTGAACTTTATGGACGAGTGAGTCCAGTAAAAAATGTGGCTTACCCTTGTCTTGTCCTCTCACAGGATCTAGTTGACGAGATTTTCAAGAGCGTTTGGGAGAAGGAGCCAGGGTTTGCTCTTCCTCTCTCTCTCTTTTGTCTGAGCTCCACAACAGATGTTGCCAAGGCGGATGAATCCAACGTAGGCGCAACCTTGAAAAGAACCAAGTCTACCACTGGTGAGCAAAGCAAGATCATAGAGAAATGCGGCCAGTTTCGTTTCCGTTTTGCAGCAAATGCGAATGCTCTGTGAGCTGCTCAAGCTCTTCGTCAGAGGTCGGGTGTTTCAAAGAAGGAACTAGAACCAAAACTTCTGGGCTGATTGATGCAGAGGCAGTCGGGCGAGCGGGAATCATTGCAGAGGCCGAGGGAAAGGATCACATCGAAGCAACACATTTCGAAAGAATGCTACCGCAGTTTTTGCTGGACTTCTAGCTAGAGACGAAGATGGTGCTCGCGGGAAGAACTCTAGCAGCGGTATGAGAAGGCTGGCCAGAGGACTCGCTACAGACTGTGCAAGCAAACAGCTAAACTTGAGAGAGTACCTCGATTCGAAGCTATGCTCCTCCGATGTCTCCACTCTGGCTCGTCTCATCCGCGAGTGTGGTTCTCTGGAAAGCCTGCTAGATGCACAAAAGATTCACAGTCACATTGTAGAGTCTAGCTTTCAGGAAAGCTTTTACCTGCGTGAGCGCCTCGTCCACATGTACCTCAAGTGTGGCAGTGTCGAGAACGCCGAGGACGTCTTCTTGGACAGGAACAGGATGGCTCACTTCCGAGACGTCACGACGTGGACGGCGATGTTGTCCGCATACTCTCGTCAATCCAGCAGCACCACCAAGGTGCTCGAGTTCTACTGCCAGATGCTCCAGCACGGTGTCAAGCCCGACAGCTTCACTTTCACTGCCGTGTTGAAAGCCTGTGTTTCTGCGAGGAGAGCGTTGAGTGGCGGCAAGGCGATCCACTCCCAGATCTTAGAGAGCGGGCTAGAGGACGACGAGATCATCGGAACTTCGGTCGTGAGCATGTATGGGAAGTGCAGCAGCCTGGTTGATGCTCGAGCCTGGTTTGATGGAGTTTGTGTCCGACGTCCGCATGGAGTGGTGTTGTGGAACGCCATGATCTCGGCTTACGTCCAGAGCGGCTGCTGTGGACAGTCCTTGGAGCTCTTCACGCTGATGCTCTTGGAAGGTGTCGCTCCAAACAGTGTCACGTATGTCACGGTTCTCAATGCTTGCAGCTCTACATTGACGCTGGGTATTGGCACGGCGGTTCACATCTGTGTTTGCGATCTCGGCCTCGAGTCGGACGTCCTCCTTGAGCAGGAAGAGCGGGAAGCTGGACGAAGCCCGGAAGATCTTTGAAAGGATCGAAGCTCCGGACTTGGTGTCGTGGAACTCGATGATATCAGCTCTTGGCCAAGGTGACAGTGCTCGGACGTTGTTCAAGCAGCTACTTCTGGAAGGCCTCGCTCCAAATGCGATCACTCTCATCTCTACTATCAATGCCTGTGCTTGTCCGGAAGATTTGACGGAAGGAAAGCTGATCCACGCCTGCAGCTATGAAAGTGGCCGGGCGTCGGTACTCTTCATGAGGAATGCTCTTGTAGACATGTATGGAAAATGCGGCTGTCTAGAGAAAGCTCGCGAACTGTTTGAGTCTAAAACAGTGGAGAGGAACTTAGTCAGTTGGAGTGTCATGGTTGCGGCTTACGCAGAAAACGGTCATGGTCACGAGGCCCTGCAGCTCTTCAGGATGATGATTCTGGAGGGTCAAAGCCTCGACTCAGTCGTCTTTGTCAACGTCCTCAATGCTTGTTCTTCGGTAGGAAACGCTGCTGCGGGAGAAGCTCTTCACGGCAACTTAGTTGAGGCTGGATTCGAGTCGGACTTAGTAGCGGCAACGGCACTCGCCAACATGTATATCAAGTGTGGACGTTTGGAAGACGGGCGACGTGTTTTCAACAGAATGGAGGTCCGAAACGTTGTCAGCTGGAACACCATGATCTCGGGCTATGCTCAGAACGGTCGTCCCAAAAAAGGCTTGGAACTCTTCCACCAAATGGATCCCGGAGTTGCTGACAAGCGGACGTATGTAGCAGCACTGGATGCTTGCGCCTGGTCAGTGGCTGCAACCGAAGGGAAACTTATACACCAGCAAATACTTCAGCAGAAGATGAGTGTCGACGTAATCCTGGGAACAGCCATTGTCAACATGTATGGAAAATGTGGTTGCTTGAGCGAAGCCCGGAAGTTCTTTGATAGTATACCTCTTCCCGACGTCGTCACTTGCAATGCCATGATAGCTGGTTATGCTCAGCACGATCACCTCGGCAAAGCTCTTGGTCTGTTCGCCAAAATGAAGCAGGAGGGAGTGAGACCCGATGGTGCCACCTTTGTTAGTGTTCTGTGTGCTTGTAGCCAGTAACTTGAAAAAAGGATCCGAGTTCTTCATATCAATGCTGGTCGATTATGAGTTTAAGATTTCTGTTGAGCACTGTGGTTGCATGCTGGATCAGCCGGTCAGGAATGCTGCGTGAAGCGGAGGATCTCCTAAAAAAGTATCTGACTTCAGCCAGAGACACCAAGTGGATAACGTTGCTGGCCGCGTCTAAGACTGAGAGTGATGCAACCGTGGCTCAAAACGCAGCAGAGGGCCTTATGAACTGCCGCCCAAGAGCTCTTTCCCATACGTCGTGCTTTCCACTGCTTTGAGCACTGATGAGGAGGCTGCCTGAGAATTAGAGCTATAGCGTGTAAAATTCAACAGACCTGAATCGAAAAATTGCCTGCAGAAAAAAAAAGTTTATGATGAAGCAATGTGAAATAGTAAGCCTACCTGTCGACAGCTGAGAAAGATGGTACCGATTGAGGCACATGCTGAAAGTTTTCACACACGTTTCTCTCATCAGCTCGTGAACTTGGTCAAAAGATTGCCTTGCGTCCACAAACTTGACGACAAATATGGCATGCAATTCCTAAAAGGGTGAGTGTTACTGTTGTAGATTTCACCATGTCGCAGTTTTTTATTGGTTCGGCATTAGATGTCATTTGCTCATGGATACCCTAGCCTGATGGGTTAATGATATCCCCATAAATATAAACAATGTGCTATACATAGATGCCACATCATGACATAGGGATTCATTAGGTCATAAGGTTTAGGATATGCTTTCTTGCTTTAGTGCCTTGCTTTAGTGCTATGTTATTTAGCATGTTTCTTGGTAGTAGATGTGAAAGGTAATTTAGTTTGCTAGTGATTGATTTCAAATGTTTTTGTGGGTAGTGTTGGAAATGGTTTTGATTTACTACTTAAATTGTTCTTTATGGATTTTCAAGTTCCTACCATGAATATAGTTCCTTCCCTAGTTTACTTCAAATTTGTGTCATTAAAACTTTTTCTTCCAAGTTTACTGGAAGACATGGAGGAAGACGAGGTGGATGGCCTTCCATCCAATTTTAGTGATTTGGACTATGGTTCCAGTATGGATAGTGACAATGATGCTCTCCCAGAGGTTTGTTTAGTTTCCAGCCTTCTAGATTCATGATTTGCACGTTTCTAGGCTTTCTATAAGTTTTTGCAATCAAGGGGATTCAGTAGTTCAGCTGCATTTGTCACTTGGGATGCACCTGAAGATCCTCGAGACTAAAACTATTGCTTACTTCGCATGCTATCTTAGAATTTCCAAGCAAACACTGTACAAATACATGCGGCTTGTCGATCCAAATTGGAAAAGTGTATATTACAGAGTACCACCCGAAGAGGTACTTCATTATGTTCAAACTAACAATGCCATGAATCGAGGTGCCACAAACTGGGGGATTATCAATTCCTGATCTAGCTGTCGAATTGGAGGATACCAGTTAACCGACACCAAATTCATGAGGCCTTAGCCACTCACGATCCAAATAGGCTAGAACAAAGGCATATGACAAAGATTTAACGATGGATTTATAAAAACGAGGAGGTTTATGCACTTGTTATATAGATTGTGAGTATTCTTTTATTTTTGTTTTTTTGTTAGCACATGTGGTAACATGTTTATTGTAGCATATTGCAAGCTTGTAAACTATGGTTTCTATGTACATGCTATTATTTGTGGGGCAACTCATTATATTGTAGCTTGCAAGCTAACTACCTAGATTCCTAGTGATAAAACTTTTTACGTCATTTGTGTATATCAGCTAGGATCCTTGTTTTCTGCACAGGCATCAGTCTCAAATTCAAGTGCCATCATCACAATTACAGGGGCAACTGGTGTTTTCATAGTAAACCATTTCATGCTGTATGTTTATGTTTGTGTTTACAAATCACTGTCTTAAGTTCTCTCTGCAGAGCAAAATGTCAGAAGCAGGTGGATGGAAGAGGAAGTGTTTTGAACTATAGAAAGGATACATGATATTCAACCGCTCCAAAGAGGTGGTGCTTCCTGCTTTTGTTATTGCCGTTGCCTTGCAGCCCTAACCACACTGTAAAACGTCAACAAATGTAAGCAACAGTTACATTTCCTTCCTGACATTGTTTTCTATTTTCTTTACTCTTGAGCTCTCTGAATCACTGGCGATCCATTCTTGATGGCTAGACTCATATTGATACTGTAACGGTCTGATACTTAAAACTTTGGCAACAGAGCAGCTACCAGAGACTTCATTTGCAGCATAGCCATAGACCACCATCTCTCATCGCCATCTCGCCAAGACCAAGGATCAAACTCGGTGTATATGTATGTGACTTAACTGATGCCTTCTGTTTTGCTTTCCAGGCTTGTCTGCCAAGCCAGCCGAGAGGGCTGAGGCGTCGTCAAAGTCGTCCGCGAAAGACATATCGCCGCGCTCGAGAAGCCCGTCACCGGCAGCGTCGAGCAGTCCTGTGACGCCGGCCTCGCCTCCCAGGTTCGTCGACGAGCTCAAGCTCCAGCTAGAAAAGGGGGAGATGCTCAAGAGATCCATCCCGGCAAATGCTGGATCAGCAGCACCACCACCACCAAGGCAGTGGATTGGTGTGTAGAGGCGGTGGAGATGATTCGCAGTGCCAAGTTTTAAAGGTTTTGCACTGTGGAAGGCAGCAGGAGCAAGCTAAGAACAGGCCAAACTCACACACACACACACACACACAAGAAAACAAAGAGAGTAGCTTATATTTATACTTATAACTCTTCTCTTCCAAAATCCTTGTGTATTTCTCCCTCTCTCTCTTTCTCTCTTTCTTTAGTTCTTTTCTCGTCTAGAGAGCATATTCGCTGGATGCATGGATGGATGGAAGTTTGATCACAAACAATGCCCTTGGAAAGATTATGGAGGGATAGAACAGTCAAAAGCAAAGGAAAATTCTTTGATTAAAACTCTTTGAACATTCTTCCAAGCTTCTAAACAATGGGTTGTTTGGTGATAGTTTTGAATAGATCATTCGCAGCACAAGATGTTTGAAAGTTTGACACTGGGCTCGGCTGGTGCTCGCTCCTTCCAGCACGTGCGCTGGTCCTACCATTCCAGACTATTCTAGTTTAAGGCCGTGTCCCAAAGACAGCACATTTAGACCGACGCTTTCTCTCGGGGGAGTCACGGTTTGTTGCCTAAATCGAGTCGCCACACTAGGAGTTAGTGTTTTGCATTGTTACCTACAAAGAGCCAACCAAAGAGGAAGGAGAGGAGAAAAAGATTGGGTTTGAGTGGCTTGGCACACTAGAACACACTCTTTTGCTATTGGTCCACCACCAAATTTTAGATCAGGTGGATGGATGACAATTGTAAATAAAATATACCTATTAAAGCTATTATTATAAACTTTATTAAAATAAAATTAATATAATCTGACTAATATTTCTGTTATTAATGAATTATTCCTCAAAATCTTGACAAAAATTAACTTTGTAAGGTTTGTAATATATATATGTACATACATATATTACCCTGGCTAGATAATACACTAATTATAGTACTATAGCATATGGACTGTTCATTTATGATTAAATTTGGTTCATCCAATCTTATATATAAGTAAGCTATTAAGATACATAATTCTATATCTTGAGCACTCACAACTTGAACAATTATATATTATAGCTCAGAACTAATAGTTTAATTTGCAACCTTACTAAATAAATGTGATTGTAAAGAAAAAGAAAATTAGTTAGAAAATTAAAGCTTGTGTCTTAAACAATATTTATTTAGATTGAAATAAATATTTATTTTAGAGTTTTTTAATTCTAAAAAATACTTAATTTAATAATTTTATATGTTATTTTCAATGTATAGTTTTTTTTAAAAATAAATTATACACTGTATATAAAAGTGAGGTATAATCTTATTAATTCCTTACTTAGAAAACATAAAGAATCCAAATATAATAACTAATTAGATAACCTTTCTTACTTAATATAATTAAAATAATAACTAAATTAAATTATAAAACAATTAAAATCAGTGGTATTGTGTTATTTTAATGTTTTTAAGTAAAGTAAAATGTGGTAATATATCTTATGATTGTATTTACAGCATATTTTGTTACTTTTAAGATAGTTAAAAAATAGTATATCAGATTACAAATTTAAATAAATACAATTTAAAAATATTATAACATACATCCTCATATACACCATTATTTCAAAATTTTATAAAGTCATGCCTGATGGAAGGAAGAATGTAACCATCTTGAGAGTGCTCAACCTGATGGATCCAATGGCACCAGACTACAAAAGCATATCAACGAAGGCACACATGGTATTCCACTACAAGGTCTGGCAGCTGGTAGCTTAGCTCCAAGATTTGCAGCCACTGCACCTCTCAGAGCTCGGATTTGAGACCAAGCACGCATTCTTGGAGCTCTTCAGCAGTATCGACATTGATTCCCAGAGAAGAAGCCTGCTAGGTGCTCGATCCTCCACAGCGGATTCACAGTAGCCACATTGCCAATCCCTGGATCACTAAGCACCTCCGAGATGAGCATCCTGACAGCAAGCGATCCCGCGTCCAGTCCTGCCAAGCATAGCCGCTCAACTGCAAGATGTACGCGTGGCCACCCGTAATTGATGTTTTGTCGGTGGAATTAAATATTGCCACGTGTAAAAAGTTTTGATTCATCTTCTCGAGAACAAGACTGCCAGTACATGTACAGCCTGACAGCTAATGCGACCATTAAAAAAGCAATGGAAGGTCTCTTGGTGGGACATTGATTTGATCTTCTCTTCTTTTGAAAGGTAATCTCGTCACACGCGACTAGTCTAAGTCGTGCTTTAGTCTTCTTTTCCTCCGTTTTTAATGGTGTCATCTAAAAAATTAGAAAACGCGCAAACGTGTTGCATCATTTTGTATGTCTGAACTGGCGAGTTTCAGTGCAAGAAAGAAAAGAAAAAGAAACGGCATTTTACCTTGAAAAGGTGTCGAGATTGTCGTGCAAGAATTCACGAGTCTGTTAAGCAAAATACAGAGCTTGTATCCATGGCCCGCCTCGATCCCACGGGTGTGCTGGGAGTGCTTGTTTCTGAAGCTGTTAAAGAAGTGATTGGGCTTGCCAAGTCTGCCATTCATTGCAAGGAGAAGTGCAGCGAGTTGGAAGTTTCATTGACCGAAGCATCAGGTCTGTTAGATGAAATGAACAAATATTCTGCTGCCGAGGGCTCTCTGAGCTCCTCACAACTGGATACCTTGCTGAGAGCCCTCCAAGCCCAGGTTGAAGAGGCTAAACCTCTTATTCTTGAGTGCCAGTCTCTGCAAAATCCCATTCTAGATGGCCTAAAGAGGTTGGTTGTGCGTCTATTGGGATATTTCTGAATTGAGTTTGTGATTTTGTTTCAGGATACAGCTTGCTACCAAGATTGACGACTGCTCCAAGGCGATCCACGAGCTCTTGGCTGCAGCTCCTCGAAATCTTGACATTGAGATTCTACATACATTGAAGAAGCAAAAGGAGGTGCCCTCTAATGTAGTTCCTAACTTCCTAAGGAAGAACAGCATGTTGTTCCTGAGCACATTTTCGGCATGGAAGAGACTCTGGAGCGGGTTGTATCAGACTTGCTGGAGTCCCCTGTAAGCAGAAAGTGGGTTGGAGTCCATGGAGCAGGAGGTGCTGGAAAAACACTCCTGGCCAAACGAGTATGTGCCAACGATCAAGTCAAGGGGCATTTCGATCCAGTTTTGTGGCTAACATTCGGTCAGTCGGTTCAGGTACGTTCCTTAAGCGTATAATGCAACATATTGAGCGGCTATGGTTGTATCTCCTCAGGTGGAAGCAAAGCAACACGAACTTGGCGAACAAATTGAACTGGAAGGTCGGGTCAGCAATGAAACACTGAGGAGGGGGCTTGCTGGGAAGAGATGCTTGCTGGTGTTGGATGATGTCTGGAAGTCCATCCATTTGGATCTCTTGGATGTGGTGCAAGAGAATGGAAGCAAGATTTTCATTACCACTCGAAAACGTGATGTGCTTGACAGTAGAGGTGCAATCAAAACCGAAATGGGGTTCTTGGGAAAGGAAGACAGCATGAAGTTGTTCACAGTCCACGCATTCCCAAACCAAAAACATGCTCAAGTCAGCAAGGAAGTAGTGGAGCAAGTTGTGGAAAAGTGTGGGGGGCTTCCACTGGTCTTGAAGGTAATTGGCAGAAGAATGGCAGGCACACAAGATTGGGACTATGTTCTGAGCAAACTCAAGGATCAACGACTTATTGCTCTTGATGAGGAACAACAGGTACTGGAGCGACTCAAGCTGGGTTACGATGCATTGTTGCCTCTTCGCATCCACCAGCACTTTCTCTTCTTCGCAGCATTTCCAGAAGACTATCCGATTGGATTTTGGGACCTGTCAGGTGTTGGAAAGGGGAAGGGCTGGTTGCCAACATAGCAGAGGCCACGAATGTTCTAGAAAGGCTCAAGAATCACGCACTTATCACTGAAGAAGAAAAAGAACAGATTGATTTAGAATACAAGAGGTACAGGATCCACGATGCGTTGCTGGCTCTTGCTTTGCACATCCTGGAACGAGAAGGCCCCAAGTGTTATTTCAAGGCTGGGCAGTCGCAGATGAGGGATGTGGGGGACGCCTTCACGAGTAACTACAGCAGGATTTCACTGTTTGGGTGTCGAATTTCGGAAATCCCTCTACTTAAGAAGAACAGGGTCAAAGTTTCCAGCACCACTTGCCTGCTCTTGGATTATAATCGCAATCTCACTGCATTGCCAAGCCTCTCTCATTTCAGAAGCTTGAAGGTTTTGTGCCTGAGCCACACTGGGGTGGTAAGTTTGCCACATAGCATTGGACAGCTCAAGACTCTGGAGACTCTGGATTTGTCTTCGAGTAGGTCACTCCAAAGCATCCCAGATTCACTGGGCAACTTGGCGAATTTATCATATTTGAACCTGGAAGACTGCAGGAAACTCAAGTCTTTCCCTGTGGATGCTTTGCTCAAACTCACCAAGCTGGTCTACTTAAACGGAAGGGGATGTTGGGGAATGTGGACATGCCACAGGCTGCATCATCGGCTTTTCAAACAGAAGAAATGCTTGAACAGGAGGTTTGGAAGATTCTATCTGGATGGGATGTTTCAGGCATTGACAGAGTTGGCGGTGTTGATTATTGATACAGGGTTGGCTGTGGATCTACCAGCAAGCATAGGCAAACTGGCCCATTTGAAACAGTTGGAAATACATGGTCAAACAGGGGGAACATGTGAGAGCTTTAAGGGCTTGCCCGACCTTGAGATTTTGAGACTGGAGGGATTGGAGCTTCCATTGACCTCAGACTGGGACTGGAGCAGATTTCCGAGGTTGAGAACTTTGGAAGTGAGCTGCTTTGGGAAAAGTGGCTTTAAAGTAACCTCCAACATGGAGAACTTGCAAGAATTGGTTATTGAGGACAATGACCACCTTGAGGGGCTTCCTTTCTTAACACAGGAAATGTTTCCCATGCTGACAAAACTCTGCCTTTGGGGATGCCAAAAGTTGATTGGGGTGCCCACCATCTCTCAACTGGCATCACTCAAGGTCCTCGACATCAACACCTGTCCCTCCTTGAAGGACCTCTCCATCTCGTTCCTTCCAAATCTAGAGGCAGTTAATCTATATTGCTGCGACGATGTGACCACCATCAACATATCCGAGTGCCCATCACTGACAGTTGTTCGACTTGAGTCCTTTCGCATGCATGCCCGTGTTGTTGCATTCGGTGGCAACTTCCCACGACTTCAAGCAATAATCCTTGGTGGATTTGAACAGCTTCCAGACTCTCTAGGTGCCATGGATGCCTTCCCACAGCTGACGTGGCTGCAAATTAGCAGCTGTGGTATTGACCAACTACCAGAATGGTTCGCATCACTCACAACGTTGAGAACTCTGGAATTATGTTCTTTGAAGAACTTGGATGTGATACCCGATGGTGTTGCAAGGCTTCCTTTGCTAAGGGAGCTTGATCTGAGAGGTTGCAAGAAGATCAACATGTTACCTTTTGCAGATTCTGAAGACAGCTCCTTCTATCCATCCTTGGAGAACTTATGCTTGATAGACACATCCGTCTCTCAAAAGCACCTCTCGGAACACCTTCGAAAAATTCCAAAGCTTTCATGGGAATTATGAGGACCTCTGCAATAACCAAATCTCAAATTAACGAAGCTTTGGAACAATGCAGAGAGTCCATCTTTCATGATCAGTGTCATGTTGGCAGTACTCCAGTTCAACCTGGAAAACGAACAGACAGAATCATAGTACCAAAGCAACAAGCCTCGCTTTACCTCGAGCAAACAAACTAGCACCCGTAAAGAGATCACGCACAGCTTCGCACGAGAAGAAATATGAATCAAGACGGCAATAGCTTTGGTCTCTGCTTGAAACATGAGCATCGTCATGTCATACAAATCTGGCCATCTTGAGAGTGCTCCACCGGGTAGATGCCAAGAAGAGCATCTCGCTCGCGATCTGACGAAGCCGAGCGTGGTATTCCGCCGAGGAATCCACCGCTGCGCGGCCTGGCGGCTGCTGCTGCTGCTGTTGCTGGATGCTGCTGGCGATATCCACGCAGGTGTTCCAGATCCGGTAGCTCAGCTTCCAGATTTGCAGCCGTTGCTCCTCGGAGAGCTCGGATTTGAGGCCAAGCACGCATTCTTGGAGTTCGGAGAAGTCTGCTCGATGTTGCAAACGAGGCGCTCGATTCTCCGCAGCGGATTCACAGTAGCCTCATCCCTGGATGAGTATCGTGAGAGGAAGCGATCGCCGCGTAGCCCTAGAATATTTTCCCTTTCCTCTTTGTTAGGGCTCGGGAATCGATCGGTGCGCCATGGGACAGCAATGAAGGCGTGGAAGGTATGGAATCTCTCGTAGTTGCCGCTTCACAGCTTTAGCTTTGAGCAAGATTTTCCGCGAGAGGTACGTTCGCTAAACACGCGACGGTATCGACATGCTCTCTTCAGCGGCATCGTCACACTCATTATGGGAGGGTCCTTCATCCTGATTTTGATCTTTTTTCTTCAGCTTGCAGAGCGGTCCTTCTCAAATGCATTCAGTACAACAGGAATTGTCTGCGGCTTCCTGATAATGCTCGTTGTGGCCTCGGCAAATACTTACACTTGTGATCTGCTTCTCAGACAAGCTTATTCTCGATTACGAGTCTCTTGCTTTCCACATTGGTGGGAAGTGGTGGAAGGTTCTGTCTTTTTTCTTTTCGTTTTTTAAGTTTCTAAAGGCTTTCTCTCTTTTCTTTTTTTTCACAGCTTGCTACCGAAATTAGCATAGTGATTCTGCTCATTGGGACCATTGTAGGCAGCATTCAACAAGGTAGTGAAGCTGCTGTCATCGGGCATTGAAAACATCACTTCCAATGCTAACAGGTAGCAGGCGTGTGCTTATGATCCTGTCCGTCGTCTTCATTGTCGCTCCACTTTGCCTGGTGGAAAAAATGAGACAGGTATAATTTTGACATTCTTTGTCTTCTGATTTAACTTCAATGCAGCTCGAATTTTTTGCAACTGTAGGAACATCGATTGTCATCTGGCTAGAAACTTTCAGTATTTTTACCTTGATTGACAGGCTGACCACCAATATTCTATTGACCGCAACCACGACATTCTTTTCTTACCCTCTTATCGTTGGGAATTCCAGAGACAATCAGCTATCGAAAGAACGCAGAGAAAAAATCTAAAGGACCATTTGGACAGTCCCGGGAGGAGGAGACTCTGGATGAAATTTCAATCGCAGGGAGATTTAAACAGACAGGGATGGAACTCTGATGGAAAGTCTTTTTCAGGAATCGTTTTCATGGGTGCAGAATGGAAATGACTGCGAAAAGAGGAAGAAATGTTTCAATCCACTTCGCCTTGACCTTCCTAGTTCTTGTCCTTTGAACTCCTTTTCGAGGCTGTCCTGGGCCTGACCAGATGCTCAGGTGTAAACCAGAGCAACGAATCGCCACGACTCATGTTACGTAGCATCTTGATGAAGTCCTGCCCAGAAAAGCCAAACAATTCAGATGTCTTTCCAGAAGAACTTCGGTACTCTAAACGTTAGTATGATCGTACCTGGGGCATCTCGTGCACGTAGTCCGAGTAGGGGAAGTTTGGACAGTTTTCACCCCGGAACTTGATGTAAGCTCGGTCATAGATCCTGTGATTAAACATTTTATCAAAGATCTTTCTAGAAAAGAAAGGAAACAAAGCGGCTTCTGGGGTGCTGGATGACTCGATGTATATCTGTTTGTTCTTGTCGACAGCCCTGATGGTTATAGATCCATAACTTGGACGGATGGGCGACACACGGTGTCCAGCCCCGTTGCCGTGAAGACCATGGCTTGATCATGATTCTTATGGAGTAGACGGGGTTGCGAGGCAGAAGAGTTGATAGCATGCCTTTCACTCCCGACGACGTTTCATGTGACTACACAACGTTGTGGAGTGTGGGAACGAGTAGTCAGTAACATCTTCTACTTACAACATGGTAGGAGGTGCTGGAAAAACACTCCTGACAATGACCGCATTTCGATCCAGTTTTGTGGCTAACCATTCCTAAGATTATCACAACTGCATGCAACATGGTTTGTATTTCCTCAGATGGAACCAAAGCAACACGAGCTTGCCAAACTAATCAGACTAGAAGGTCGGACCAGCAATGAAACGGTGCTTGCAGGGAAAAGGTGCTTGCTGGTGTTGGATAATGTCTGGAAATCCGGTCTGTTTGGTGTGGTGCAAGAGAATGGAAGCAAGATCTTTATTACCAGTCGAAAAACTGATGTGCTTGGCAGCAGAGGTGCAATCAAAACAGAGATGGGGCTCTTGGCAAAAGTTGTTCATAGTCCACGCATTCCCAAACCAAAAACTTGCTAGTTCAAGTAAGGTCATAGTCCCAATCTTGTGTGCCTGCCATTCTTCTGCCAATTACCTTCAGGAGCAGTGGAAGCCCCCCACACTTCACTCCACTACTTTCTAAGCAAACTGTAAAAATCTGGCTTGTTAAGTCGCCTTGGACGTCGCACTTGAACGTCATGCACTTATCACTGAAGAAAAAGAGCTCTTCCTTTACACACCCTGGAACAAATGCCCCTTGGAAGTGTTACCTCAAGGCTGAAAGGTCTCATACCAGGGAATGCCTTCAGTAACTACAACAAGATTTCACTCGATGGGTGTAGAATTTCTGAAAATACCCTGCAGAACAAGGTCAGAGTTTCAAGCACCACGTGCTTGCTCTTGGATTATAGTCCCCATTGCACTCTAACTACATTACGGTTTTGTGCCTAAGTAACACTGGGGTGGTAAGTTTGCCACGTAGCATTAGAGAGCTCAAAACTCTAAAGACTATGGATTTGACTTGGAACATAATACTCCAATTTTCGAATGTTTCCCATGCTGACATTGTCAAACCTCTCCCTTGGGAATTGTGAAAAATTGATTGGGGTTCCTTGAAATCTCCTCTTCTTCTGCATCTTGTTCGTTCCAAATCTAAAGACAATTTGCATAGGTTACTGTGACGGTGTGACCACCCTCAACATATACGAGTGCATTAGGGACGTGTTGAAGTCGTGAATTTTAGTTCAGTGGTAAGTTCCCCTTAAACAAACATTGCGTTATTCACCAGCTTCCAAAATGGTACACATCATTCACGAGCTCTGGAATTGAGTTATCCAAAACTTTCCTTCAGTTGACTCCCCGTATGTTTGACTGTTTGTTGAACTTTGAAAATGTTTTCATGTCTAAAAGATTTGGAATATTGGCGCCACATCTCAGACTAACGAAGCTTGGGAACAACGGGAAGTCCATCTTTCATGATCAGCGTCATGTTGATACCGTAGCAAGGCTCTTCTTTTCCCACCACCACAAGCTCAAACTTTGGTACCAGAGCCGCCACCACATACTTCATCTGTAGCATGGCCATCTCTTTGCCCAGACACACTCTCGGCCCGGCCTGAAACACCGGAAACTTGAATGGACTCACCTCGACGAACTGGCCATCCTGGATCCATCTCTCGGGCTTAAACTCGAGGCAGTCCTTCCCCCACAAGCTCTCCATCCTTCCCATAGCGTAGACGTGATACGATACCTTCATCCCCTTCTCCACACAATTACCATCCGGGAGAACGTCCGAGTTCTTCACGACCTTTGTGTCAATCGGTACTGGGGGATAGAGCCTCATTGATTCGCACAGAGCTGCTTGCAAGTAGACCATGTCCCGAAGCTCCTTGTAAGTGAATGGCCTGTTTGACCCTTTCGCGACTATACTCCCGACTTCCCTGATGATTTCCTGCTGAACGCCTGGATGATTCGAGAGCAGCCAGAAGAACCACGAGAGTGACACCGCTGTTGTGTCCTTGCCGGCGAGCACGAAACTTATGATGATATCCCGCAAAAACTCGTCAGAGAAGCTCGTCGAGTCGAGTCCAATGAACCTCGAGAGCAAGTCCTGGTTGACCCTTCCTTTTTCTTCTCGCCGCTTCTGGACCACTGACACTGCAAACTCGTTCACCACATCCAGCACCTCCTTGAGTTCTCTTTCCGGTCCAACGTTGAGAGCTCGCATTAATTTCCACACCAGAGGATGGATCTTTTGGAAGCGCAGCGTGCTAAGCGTCGTTGCCTTGTCAAATGCCTGCGCGAACTTCACCTCCGGAAACGATGGATCCAAGCACGCCGGATCAACACCGAAAGAGAGCTTGCAAATGTTGTCGAAGTTAAACCTCATGAACAAGTCCTGTAAGTCGATCTCCTTCCCATCCCGGGAAACACTGGCAAGAGTTGGCAGTAACCGGCTGTGAACTTCGTCCGCCAGGGAATCCATGAGGAACTCCCTCAGTGACCTCGTTGTGAACTCGAAGCTCGCAAGTTTCCTCTGAATCTTCCACAGCTCCCCGTCGACATTGAAAATACCATCTCCCAGCAAGTCGGTCAGGCTCTGCCTCAGGTGTTCTCCCTTGGGATAATTCTCGAAGTTGGTCTTCAAGATGTGCTCCACAGTTGCGGGATTGCCAGTGATTTTGAAAGTGCTGCCAAACCTCCCAGTGGTGAAAGTATTGGAGGGAGAGTTGATCACATACTCTGTCGACCACTCGAGAAACCTGTGGCTGTTGCGAAGGAAGTCGAATACATTCCCAACGACTGGATAAAGTACTGGACCGCCTGTTCGTTGCGAGTCGGCTCTTGATTGAATCGTCCTCCGGACTATCCAGCCCACCGCTGCCGCAAGAACAAAGCTCAAGCTCCACAACATACCTTGGTTCATGCTGAAAGCCCAGAAAAGGAGTGACGCATGTCAGTCGCCCTGACCAGTTGAAAACCCAAGTCACAAGGAAGAAACGCCAGCCAAAGAAAAAGATTCGAAGAAGCTACCTTGCCATACGATAAGAGACACGACAGTCATTTGAGACGGTGATAGAGGCTCGTACCAGTGGATCTGAAAGTCACCAAGTCAAGTCATTACAAAAGAAATCTAGATTTCTAGTACCTTGCTGAAGTTTGGAATGACCCATGTATTCTGTTGAGACCGCTCTTCTATTTCCTCCACCCGAAATTCAATTTTGGTACCGGAGTTGCTTCATCGTCTTGACTCTCGGCTCAGCCAGAAACTTGAATGGACTCGCACTGATCCATCTCTCGGCCTTAAACTCGAGGCATTTCTTATCTTCTCCATCCGGACGACTGTAGTATCATATGGGAGGATACAGCCTCACAAAGCTGCTTGCGAGTAGAGCTCGTCGTAAGAGAATTTACCTTCGCCAGTATACTCTGATAATTTCTCACGGGTTGAAAGCACCCAGAAGAACCAGGAGCAGTTGTGTCCTTCCCGGCCAGCAAGAACTGATGACGATTAACTCGATTTTTGTCAGAGGTTCTATGTTCTATTTACTGAAAGAGGAAGTCGTTCAAATCAAGGAGTGAATTCTTAGAAACCGGAGTTGCTTACGTATGGTCAGGCTTCATGAACTTTGCGTGAACCCAGACTCGCTTCATAGGAACTTTAGTTTTGTGATTCACCAGCTTAATGCAGCAGTACTCCAGTTCAATCTGGAAAAAGAACAGACAGAATAATAATAACAAGGAAACAAGCATCGTTTTACCTCGAGCAATCCAGCACCCGTAAAGAGATCACGCACGGCTTCGCACGAGAAGAAATACGACAAAGTACCATCGAGACGGCGATAGCAATTAGCAGCTACTTTTTGGTCTGCTGGAAATCTCAACATCGTCATGTCATACAAGCCTGTAGGCTTGCCACCGTGAGTCTTACTATTTCACGGAGAAATAGCATACCATAATCTCGAAAGAGAAGCATTCCACCGGGTCGGAGTACAGAGCAACATTCTTTGAGAAGGTTGCTCATTTGATCCAGATCTGCCAGCGCGGAAAGAGCGAAAATCTGAAAAGACAAATCAGTTTTAATTGCAAGACAATGTCAGGCTTACCAGCGTGATGAAATCTGCTCCTCCTTCGCAGCAGCTTACAAGGGAGCTCTTGATACCAAAGTCGGAGGCTCGACAGGCGTCACAAGCCAGCCACGCCGGAAGTGCCTCACAGGAAGGATCGCAAACAAAAGTCCGCAGCCTCGATTTTGCTTGCTCATTCAAAGCTTTCTCTCCCATCTTGTTTGTGAGGCTCACGGCAGCCTCACTGAGGTCGCAAGCATACACTCTAGCGGTTGTTGTTGCTCTAGAACAAAATACGTCCTTCAGTAAGAGGGAATAGCAAACAACATCAAACCTCAGGATCGGAATGGCCGAACTTCCAGCTCCACATCCAACCTCCAGAACAGTGAAGTCTTGATTAGATCTTCCAAGCTCAGGGAACTCTTTGAGAAGATACCTACGCTCCTGCAATGTGGAAAGCCCGTAAGGCAACAGTGCAGTGCTGATGCTTACTTTAAAGAAGATGCCTTGAGAGTGTCGGCTGTGAAACTTCTCCCATGCCAAGGCTGCAGTACAGGCATGCTCGCTAGAAATCATCTTCTCTTCTACGCGAGCCAAATCCTAGTCAAAGAGAACAAGCCATTGATCAGTAAAAGGAAACAATATAATGTAAGCCCAACTTGTGCGCTCTCCACCTCTTCGCGCAGATCATTCCAATCAAAATCCTTGGAGTAGTACGCGACTTCTTCTTCCATGAGACCTAAAACGAGAGGCCAAATAAGAGTTGAATTCAACCGTTAGTTAATGTTACAAAAAATATAGTTTTAGTCAATCGCTCCAATTGTCCTCGTCGGCTTGCACTTGAGCCGCAATAGTTCCAAGAGCTTCGTCCTGAAAGAAAAAATCGCATCCATATCTCCTGTTTTTCACCACAAAGATGCTGCGCTCACCTCGGAAACCGACTGCTTTGGAGACCAGACGAGTATTCTACGATCATTGCTTCCACTGTAGAGTTCCTGGGAGAAAAAAAAGCATAGCTTCTCGAGGAAACAGAGAGACGATATAATACCTGTGATTGACTGTGATAAGCACAGCAGTTTACAAGTTCATAGTGTCCTTTTAAGGTGGAAAGCAAGCGACCGCTCAACATATCGTACACCTTTCAAGTGAAAATAGAGAATTATTCCGAATAGGATAGGATACGTCGTACCTGTATCGAGGTTAGACATGGAACGAACACCAGTGGCTTGTCTCCAGAGACCTCAAGTTCGCACGTCAGATTTCCGTTTATGTTTGTTGCCTCGTAATTCACAAGAGTATTGCAGCCCCTTTCTATGTCCCATAGCTTGACTCTGGAATCACTGCCTGGCGCATTGTGTTCTTAAAAGTAAAGAAACAAAACAAACGAAGCCGTACCCGCACTAAGAAGGTAGTGTCCGTCGCGGCTTGTCTGGAGCGATGTCACTGTGCCATAGTGCGCCGTGGAACGGTCCAGAGCCGAAGTCAAGCCTGGATGAACTCGTCCAGGAGTGGCATCCTTGGAAGTTTTCGCTGCTCTACTGATTTCAGTGGCTTCAAAAAAATAGACAAAACAAAAGAGAACGAGAGGGAAACTATTACCTTCCTGAGAAGCAGAAGAACGATGCTGGTCAAGAACATAGAAGCAACCCGCACGTCTTATGTCCCACAACCGGATCGCACCGTCACAACCTCCGGAAATTAAAATCCATTCGGAAGATGCAGACCATTTCACCGCCCAAACAGCATCTGCAAGTACAGGAAAGGTTTTGCAGGGACAAACACAATCTCGAATACCTCGGTGAGCGCTAAGGGTGTGGGTGAAAGCACCAGAAGATATATCGCAAAGCCTTATGCGATAGTCCTCCGTGCCTGTAGCTATAAGCATGTGAGTCGTAGAAACGGGTGACATGCTTACACCGAAAACCTTCCCTGGCATTTTGAATTGCATCAGCACCTACAAAAGAACGATTCAGTGAATCAGAAACCAACAAAGAAAAGGTCTCCAACCTCGAGAGTGTTTGCATCCCAAACATTTATATGCTTGTCGAACGAGCCAGAGATAAAAATTCCAGTGTCCACTGGATACCATCGAACTGATGAAACGGAGTACCTATGGGCTTTGTCAATAGAAAAGAGGGCTTCGTGCTTTTGAGAGTAAGGCTCCACCGTCGTTGGCTGTGATATGTCATAGACACTGATCGATCCATTTCCATTGCCAGCAAGCATATATCTAGCTTCCACGGGATCAATCTAGCACAAGATTTACACAATAATTTTCAAACTGAAAATGAAAGAACCGATCCAAATACCTGCAAGCTGTTCACAGCGCCTCTGCCAGACGAAATCACATCCTTGGTCTTGCACAGCTCCAATGCGCGAGATCTCATCCGGCGAACAGAAGCAGCGTAGCGCCATGGCGGTGCCCCGAGCTCGCGCTCTCGAATACCACTCCACATTGGCGCCACACCATAAACCCTAAAAGAAATTACGTGTTTTAAGACTTTTAAATTACAAATATAAAAAACGTTCCACGTGGCACAGTACCTGCCAGGTGGTATTCTGCGTGGTCCTGACGTGGCACTATTGCAAGGTCTTGACGTAGTGATCCAATGCCATGTTAAACAATTCGCATCTGGAAGAACGATTGAGACGACCACAAGAGCGAGGGAGAAGAGATTTGGATCGACCTGAAAGGCTGGCCGGGAGAGTAGAGAGGATTCTTCACGACGTACTCGACGTAGATGTTGCTATAGATGTGCATCAAAGCCTCGCGGAGATCTCCAATCCTGGGATCTGTCAAGAGAATGATCTGCGAGAAGAAGACAAACTAAGCCTGGAGCTACAAGCGCGCATTACCTTGATCCCAGACGCCGTCTCCATGAAATGTAGCTTGTAAGTGTTCGTCCGGAAGCTATAGAAGGAGCACGGCGGATTGTTCTCCTTCCCGGAGCTGAAAATCACCAAATTTTCACCAGATCTAGCGAGAATCCCCCTCACCTCACTGGATCGATCTTGGCCGTGAAGGAATTGAGCGAGAAGAGCATTCCAAACATGAGCTTTTGATCCTGCTGGGGACTCAGCGTCATCAGCGATCGCAGCCAGACGTGGTAGTGCAAGCACATGCCATTCCTGTTGAAAATGTAGAGGCATCGCATCCTCGGGGCCATGGCAAGCGCCATAGCGATCAAGAGCCCTAAATTTCGCTTTACTCTTCTCAAGAACCCTAAATATTGCGAAGAAAAAGAGAAGATTTTCCAGGTTAGGGTTTTCTATTTTGTCGACGATGAATCACCTGGATCAGCCGAGAGTAGCCAAATTCCTTCGCGCCTACCTTCTAGCAAAGTATCTTCGCAATGACAATCTCCCCTGCGAGATCGAGCAGGTACATTGTCTCTGGCGCTTCCTCTCACGGATTTCTTCTCTTAGGGGCTCTATCTCGGATCGATCGGCGCAGCGTTCCACAAAGCAGCACTCCAGAATGTGCAAATCACTCACATTCTAACCATTGCCAACGCTCTCGAGATGCCTTTCACCCGGGATTTCAAGTATAAGCGTGTAGAAGGTATGAAGTAAAAGTTCTTCTCATAGTTTGCTTTGTTCTAGACTTGTTCTTTGTTCTTGCTAAGACCGCGAGTTCTCGTCTATCTCTTGCTCGATGATGTTCTTTCTTCTTGCTAAGAATGCAAGTTCCTGTCATATCTCTAGATTCCTCGTGGTTATCCCATGGTTCTCTGTGTTCTATGTTCTTTATATTGGTTTTCTTATGATCTTGCTTTGGTTTTCTTACGTTTTGCTCGTGTTCCTTGTTTTTCCAGTACTGGACAGTGCCGACTCCAACTTAGCAAGCCATTTTGACGATTGCTTCGCGTTTATAGACGAAGCGAAAGCTTCCGGTGGAGCAGTTTTAGTACATTGTTTTGCCGGAAGATCTAGAAGGTTTGTAACTTTCGTTTTTTTCAGTCCAGGAAACTTACCCTTTTGTCGATCGATCTTGCAGTGTCACAGTGATCGTGGCTTACCTCATGAAATCTCACAGATGGAACCTCTCGCGAGCGCTGGAGCTCGTCAAGAGCAAGCGTCCGGAAGCGTCGCCCAATCCCGGATTTGTTCTCCAGCTCCAGCGATTCGAGCAGCAGCTCCGCTTGCATCCAGGCACTAGCATTTAAATCTCTCCTCGCTCCTCCCCTTTTTCTCCTCGCAGTTCTCGGTGCTCCTGATCGAGTTTTTCTCGTTTTCCTTGGTTGCAGAAGCTCTTCGCGAGAGATGAAAGTGTCTAAAGTTCCATAGAAAAGGACGATCCAAAGCTTTGTTCTACCACAAACACACAGACAATATAACAAAAGTTTTGATATACCGCTTTGATTAGCTAGGGTTTTTCCGCGCGAAGGCCGCGAATCGATCGCTAGCAGCGATTTCTCCATCGCCAGGGCTCCGGAATCGCGCAGCAGGATGGACGATCGGCTCTTGTTTCACAGGGAGGATCTCGGCGATGGATTCCTGAGCGACATGGACGACGAAGTCGACATGGAGGAGATTCGGGAAGGGATGAAGCTTGTGCCGCTGCCCGATATGTATCCCGACATAGATCGAGAGGCCCCTTTCTCCTCCTTGGATGATATTTTGAGATTACAGGTTCGTTCTCTCCGTCTCTAGCTAATGTAGCTCACTCCAATCGCTCTCCAGGGCGCCGATGATCCATACAAATCCAACGAGGAAGATCAGTCCCATTCTGGCGAAGGTACTGTGATAGAAGTTATTTTTTCTTGGTGCCTTGTTCTCGAAAGTTCATACACTGTGTCATATCTTCTTGTTTCTTTTTCGCTTTAAGTTCTTACATTCTCTAGACTTTTCTTTTCTTTGGGCTGTCCGAGTTTCTTTGTGGATCGACCATTGGCATTGTTCTTCTTTCTTGTCGACGCTTAGCTAATTGTCTCAAGCTTTTTTTTTTTGTTCTTTGAATCTTCGTAGCTGCGAAGAAAGCTGCCAAGGTTGCTGCTCCTCATGTTCTCACTGGTGGTGTAGTCGCGGAGAGTGGCCCTCCGCCAGATTTTAGCCTCTGGACCGTGGAAGATGATCTTCTTCTTAGAAACGCAATGGAGGTAAAGTGAGTTGCTCGCGGTTTCAGCATGAAACAAACATGTCTTTACGTTGGGTTTCTTTCCATGTAGGCAGGCGCGGCCATGGAAGCTCTTGCCAGAGGTGCCATGCGATTCTCACGTCGTTACACAGTTCGAGAGCTCCGGGAGCGATGGAGAGCTCTTCTTTACGATCCGGAGATCTCGTCCAAGGCGGCCATCCGGATGGTAGAGGCAGAAGCGTCGTTCTTGGAGTCCATGCGGCTCATGTTTCCCAACAAGCAAAAGCTCCAGGACTTCGTGCACAAGCGGCGGCAGAAGAGCGTCCGTGATACTTTCTACAAGAGAAAGAGAGGCTTGGCAGATGACAAAGGCGTGCTTGATGGCGTCGCCGACGGTGGAAGCCAGATCAACCTTGGAGAGAACGACTTGGACATGCTAGTTGATCCGGACGATCACGCTTTCTCTCAGATGGTCGATCTTCTTGCTACCGGAGGGATTGGAGCTGTCATTGGAGCTTTCCCTGGTGAATCTGAACTGGAAACGCAGCAGGATGCCAAGGACGAAGTCTCGCTTGAGAGTTCACTCAGCCCCGTGATGGTGGCAGCCCCGGAAAAATCATCTCAAACGAAGCTTGACGAACCAAATGGAGCTGCCGAAAATGACGTGACTGGAGATGCCAAGAAAGAGCTTCATGCAACCATTTCGGGTGAACGCATGCCTTCGTCTTCCAACTTGGACGTCAATGGCAATCCCGAGCCATACGTCATACTTTCGTCAGACGAAGAGGAAGACGACTATTTCCGGAAGCCGAAGAAATCACGCACAGATTCAGTCGTCCAGGAGAAGTTCGTCTGCTCCTTCAACACACAAGAGACAGAGATATCGGCCTTTGGAGCTATGTCCTCCCCTTCTTCCGAGCGCGTGCCTAGCTCACCGGAGGACGGCAGAGGCTGCACAAGTGATATGAGGTCTTCGGACTGTCTCGACAGAGCAGACGACGAGACGGCTGAAACCAGTGAAAAGCCGATCATCGAAGGCGGCAGCTACACAAGTTTTGCCTCAGGTAAACAATCTGTGTGGGTTATTGAAATCCTTTTTTGGTTTTGTGTTGTTTTGTTTCGATTCTCTGCCTTGTTGTTTTCCCAGCAAACGTGAAGATAGAGCCCGGAACCGAGACGACAGGCGGGCTAGAAGTCGATTACTCGGCTCCAAAGGCGGGGACTTGCACAGACAACGAACTGGAAGTCACGACGGGCGTTCAAGAACTCCCTCCGGAAGTCGAAAGCGACAATGAAATCGCTCGTTTCTCGGATGTTGAGACCATGGTAATTTCTAACTTGCATTAGAACACTCACACATTCTTCGTTATCTGTTCTACAGATACTAGACATGGACTTGGATCCAGGTGACAATGAACTCTCCGCAAGGGCAGGTAAAACTTTATCTGCAAGTACTTACATGGCTTGTGTGTGTATTACATAGAATCGAAGCGTTTCTATGGACAACATCAAATGACCATTCTAAGGTTGGAGCAGAGTGTAAACGCCGTGATGCAACGGTACCTCACTCGTAAAGGCGCCATTGCCATGCTCTACGGATACCACTTGAAGTATCTCATGGTGGCCAACGAGGTTTGCGAGAATGGCTGCTTTTCAGCTTCACGCTTGGCTCACACTTTGCATCCAAGGTTTCGATCGGTAGACGGACGCAAGGAAACGTCGTTGATGTCGATCTCGCACAGGAGGGCCCGGCAAACAGAGTTTCCAGAAAGCAGGTTTGTAGTTTCCAAGTTTCTGTCGCAGCTCTCACCATGGTTTTTTGTTTCAGGCAAGCATCAAGCTAAACGAAGATGGGATGTTCCATCTGAAAAACCTGGGAAAGAAGGTGTTGTACGTGAACGATGTTCTAGTTTTCACTGGCCAACGCGCGATCCTGAGCTCTAGCTGCCTAATCGAGGTCCTAAAATTTACCATCTGCGTGGAATGTTTTTACCTTTGGTTTTTCACAGGTGGGCGGCATGAGACTGGTTTTCGAGATGAACAGGAGGCTAACTCATCAGCGTGTAAAAGAAATGACCCAAGAAAGCTCGTAACAAAAGTAGATTCGTTGGTAACTTGAATTAACTCATCACCTAAAGGTGTATTTTTTTTCCTAGACAAAAATAAAATAAAATCGTGGAAAAATCTTTCAGGTTTACCTTTTTCGTTGAAAAAGGTAAGAAAGGTTTTCCTATTTTTCCTTTTGGCATTATATAATAGGAAAGGTTGGCCTGATTCCTGGAACGAGTGATGTAGTAGGACTCCGCCCTGGTGCCCTGCTGGACCACGAACCCTTCCTCCACCGGCAGGGCTCCATCGGGGCAGCGCTTCACCGCGAGGCGGAGATTGACGACCGGGAAGAGCTGATTGACGACGCGGCCCTGGTGCCGCGACATCTTGGCGCCCGGCGGGACCAAGATGGATACATCTTGATGATGCTGATCCTTATCACATCGATATTTATCTTGAGCTTTGCCCATCGCCTCAGTAGCATAAGTAGGGGTATGAAGAGCGAAAGGATAGAAAAAGCATTGTGTGTAATGGAGTGCTTTGGAGCTTACACCGTAGGAGCCGAGCTAGAGCGCGAGGCGTATTGGCCCCAAGCCAAGCTCCGGATTTCCATCTCCGGCGCTGGAGGATTCATCGCCTCGCACATAGCGCGGCGGCTCAAGGCGGAGGGACACTACGTGATCGCGTCCGACTGGAAGAAGAACGAGCACATGAGCGAGGACATGTTTTGCCACGAATTCCATCTCGTGGATCTGCGCGTCATGGAGAATTGCTTGGCGGTGACAAGGGGCGTGGATCACGTCTTCAACCTCGCGGCGGACATGGGCGGAATGGGATTCATCCAGTCCAATCACTCTGTGATTCTCTTCAACAACACCATGATCAGTTTCAACATGCTCGAGGCCTCCCGGATCAATGGAGTCAAAAGGTAGCCTGTGATGTTTCTAAGTTGTTCTTCCCAAGGATTTGGAGCTCACTCTCTCTCTTGGCTTCCAGATTTTTTTATGCGTCCAGTGCATGCATTTACCCCGAGTTTAAGCAGCTGGAGACTAACGTGAGTTTGAAGGAGTCAGATGCATGGCCGGCAGAGGTATGAAAAAGAAAAAAACAAAAAAGCTTCTTTTCTTTTGCGGGGAATCTGAAAAAATTTGCACTTTGCAGCCCCAAGATGCCTATGGACTGGAGAAGCTATGCACTGAAGAGCTGTGCAAGCACTACACCAAGGATTTTGGGATCGAGTGCCGCATTGGACGATTCCACAACATCTATGGACCCTTTGGAACCTGGAAAGGTGAGTTCATAGATTGAGATCTTCTTCTTGCTTCTTTAGCCTGAGTGGGAGTAACTGAGATTGTTTCAAAACCAGGTGGACGAGAGAAGGCTCCGGCTGCGTTTTGTCGAAAGGCTCTGACTTCCACCGATTCGTTTGAGATGTGGGGCGATGGAATGCAGACGCGATCCTTCACCTTCATCGACGAGTGCGTGGAGGGCGTCTTGCGACTCACAAAGTCCGATTTCCGGGAGCCGCTCAACATTGGAAGCGACGAGATGGTGAGCATGAACGAGATGGCAGAGATCATACTCGGATTTGAGAAGAAGCAAATCCCGATCCGCCATATACCTGGGCCGGAGGGAGTTCGCGGGAGAAACTCGGATAACAGTTTGATCAAGGAGAAGCTCGGATGGGCTCCCTCGATGCGATTGAAAGATGGGCTGCGGATCACTTACTTGTGGATTAAGGAGCAGCTTGACAAGGAAATTGGCGAGGGATCTCAAGACTTACTTGCGGGTTACAGCTCCTCCAAGGTTGTGGGAACTCAAGCTCCAGTCCAGCTTGGTTCTCTCAGGAAGGCCGATGGAAAGGAGTAAATCCATAACATTTTTGAATCTAAAAGAACGCAAAAATTTCAATGTAGTTTCGTTTTTTTAAATTGGAGGAATATTATTACCCTAAAGGTATATTCGTGAGGTTTAGGGCTTGCTTGTTTGGATGGAGGGAGAAGTAACTTGCGCGAGGTTGCGTCTCCAGGACGATCGATCGGTGTACGCGAGGGTGCAATGGACGCCGGGCGCCTTCACGCTGGATGTTTCGGATGGATTCCAGGCATGGAGCTGTTCGCGTAAGTGAGATCTTGGCTTTGGCCCTCATTCCGGCTCTGGAGCTCTGTGTAGCATCCCGCGACATGATCGAGGACCGGGCTAGCCAGTGGGATCAATCCGTGGCCGATTATCTCCGAGACGTGAGGAGCCGATTGAGCGAGCACCAAGCTTCGTCCGTGTATAAGCTTGAGACTCCCTCAAGTAATGAAGCAAAAGTAAGAACCGATTGTTTTTCTTTCTTTCTTCCTGCCTTTCTTCTTGTTTGATCTCGAAGGCTCTGTCGTTTGATCTTGTATAGTTGTCTTGGACGATCCAGAGAGCTGGAACCACGTTGGAATCGCGCTGGAAGCTGATAAAATCAGCGGATTCCAAAGCGATAAATTGCCAGATTCTAGACTTTGTTCTAGAGGCAGACACGAAGATAAGAGTACGTGACTCTTTCGAGTTCTAGATTGAGAGCCTTTCTGTGCAGGAGGAGCTCAAGAACAAGACGAGACTATTTAACAGCATGAAAGCCGAGGTTGATAAATATCTGGAGCAAAACAAGAGACTCGTTCAAGAAAAGAACCAATCCGAGGAGGAGCTTATTCGCAAAGTAAGATCGCCTGTAAACTTTGGCTTGTGTGATTGACGAGCACATCTCTCCAGTTTGTGGCCTTGCTCAATTCAAAGAAAGCCAAGCTTCGCGAGCTCCAATTGGCCGTTCCTACACCGTCTAGACGATCAAGCAGCGGAGACGATGACGAAGAAGAAGAGGCTACCGACAGAGAAGACAATGGTGACGAAGAGGATGATGATCAATCCTCCATTAGAATGGCGGCATCTCCCTCTCAACAAAGTATCTCCCCCAAACTCAAGCAACGAGAGATCGTTCCCGAGAGTCCCATTGCTCCGGAGAGTCCATCCACAGCAACGAGCTTGAAGCAAACTCCAAGAGACGATAGTTTGATGCTACGAAGCTCATCGAACTATACCAGTATTCCTCGAAAAAGGAAGCTTTTATAGTTCTAATACCTTAAACTCTGTATATATGTTATATATTAATTGATTAAACCCTTATAGCGAGCTTTTTTCTTTTCTTTCCAATATGAAGTTGGTACTTTTTTTATCAATGTGGCATTGAGTTCAAGGGCTTTGCATAAGAAACCTTTCGGCCTGGCTTTGAATCTTATTCATCGCGGGTGCCCTGATGAGTTCTCTGAACAATCTGTGGCTGAAAATAAAATAAAAATCAAAACATTTGTATTTGTTTGCAGAGAAATTGAGGAAGGTAAGAAACAGATATATTGGCTACAAAAGATGGCGTCTTGAAATGTTTCCATGATAACACTACAGATCATATCGAGTTTGCAGACAGGAAAGCCATGAAGTTGAAGGCAAAATCATAACTGGACACTTTGTCAGTGAGTCAACACTTCCGACTTTGGGTGTTTTTGTTTTATTTTTCTTGGGACAGTTGACTTTACATTGAAGGAGCTTAAAACAGTTCGATTCAAGCAGAGGTTTTCATTCCGCAACCAGGATTACAGTCATGATATAACATGAATGCTTTCAGATAATCAAATTTGAAGAAATCCATTGCACTAAATGCCCCGCAGGCTGCTGGCATCTATCCTGAAATCAAATGTCCAGTGCATGTCAACCAACATGTAAGCTTATATGTATTGGCAGATGGACTCTTCACAAATTCGGATACAAAGAATCGTATCTATCGGATGAATGGCTGACCAAGCTGATTATTATTCACTGGTTTGCTCCTTTGTCACTAATTTACATGGCTAATCTCACAGACAGTCCCAAATCCCTTCTCATGGATGAAGCTTCAAAACTAACGAAGGACTCGCACCAGGTATAAATTAGTGATGAAGTGGACTAGACTTGGGCTAAACTTCGGACTGTATTTTCTAGACTCTAGAGGAGCTCACTTCATACGAATACCTCGACTACATCAGTAAGTTTGTAATTGCACCATATAAAGATAGTATCGTGCCTGTGATGAGTACAAGCCAAATCTCAAGTGAGAGCAGCCTGTTAGTGCTGAGCGATCTGGTTGACAAGGCACACACAAGAGGCTTGCAAGTTCATCCTTGGACATTCCAGAATGAGTATCATTTCTTGCACAAGGACTTCCATTATTAAGAGTTTGATTTTTGGCTAGACAAGATTAGCGTTGATGGCATCTTCACTGATTTCCCCATACAAAAGAAAGCTCTTCATTAGATTATTTATTTTGATTATTATTTCTCTTTAGTTTTTGTTCAAGTCATCTAGCTCCCATTAAGTTTCTGGAGTGTTGCACCAACACGATGAGCAATGGGATCATATGCAGCATTTTTCTTAAGAAGAGATTATGAATTGGGCTGATTATCAGGTTGATTTGGTTGTCACCTTTTTAAAAATGCCAAGGAACTTGCTACCAACAGGCATGACATTTTGCATGCCAATAAAGTGACCATTTAGTTGTTGCCTGACAAGCATGTATGGTGAGACTAGAGAAGATGTCACCAAGGGATCATCCAGTGTTGCAACATGATTCTTCACATCATAAGTTTTGGTTAGAGATATTGTTTGTTTGCAAAATGGCACAACCGATGCTTTTGGCAAAATAATATTGTCACAGAGAATATGTAACTGTGTATCGTTGAAAATGAGTTTTGGAAGGAAAAAAACACACTCCACACCATGCTGGCTGGTCTGCTGTTCAAGAATTTATATGAAAAACTAGATTATGTTCTATTTTTAAAATACTTTTTGATGTCTATATTATAAGCCATATTGTGTTCCAATTTTTTATTACATATAAAACATCATAATGTTATATATATAAAAACTAGATTATGTTCTAGTTCTATAATAGTGCTTGAGAGTATATCTATATTAAAAACCATAGTATGTTCTAGTTTAGAACATAAGTTATATACAGAAAAAACATTAACATTAAGTTTTACATTAAAAACATAGTTTTAAATTAATTTTTGAGAAAATTATATGTTATCTAGTAGAAACTATATTGATTCACAGAACCATATGTTATGTATATTGCTTGCTATATTCAGTTCTACTATACTGTAAAAGAATAAAAAAAAAACCATGCATGGAATGAAAACCATATTGACAGGCATACTGTATCACCTTTAATTTCAAGAAAGGCATCAATTTTTTTGTGCTTGGAATTTGAAAAAGAAAAATAAAAAATATCTTATAGTGATCAAGCCTTATTCATGACCTCTGTTTAGAAGTCCCTTCAATGCCATATACCTAGAATCTCCCAAGAGTTAAGTAAACTTTCTTCTTGAAGCCATCACTTCAGTGTGGTTAAGGCCATTCATAAAGGTGTGAGAAAGGCCTCTAAACAAAGGAAGAGCTAAACAGACTATCCACCTTCCATAGTTAAAACCAAAGAACTGAAGCATCAAAAAAAGACTTTTCTACAAGCACAGAGTTTTGTCACATTTAGCACTAGTCCATAATTCTCATGTATAATGAAATTGGCATGGAAAAAAGAGAAGAAGCTATGAAAAGAACCTTAGATCAATCTATTGAGCTAAGCTTCTTTTTATTAAGAGATTGTAACTTCTCCAAACTCAAGAACAAGATTTGTCTCCTTTGTCATAGTGGACAAAGCTGTAATCCTTTTGAAATCTTGCATAGGTGAGTTACATTTTCTTTGGAGATGATATTTAAACATCACACAATAAAATGTATTCAGTGAGGCTCTTGCCTTTTTTAAATTAGGTATATTCTTACCCAGTTGTTTAGATGAGCTTGGGGCTAAGCCTCAGACAGTGTATGCCATGGTGCAATGCATTGGGCACATTCGCTCATGTAAGTGAAAGCTCTGCTTGCTTTGGTATTCATTCCAGCTATAGAGCTAGCATCTGATCAAGAAAGAGCTGATTGAGCAAGCACTAAAGCACTGAATCAAAAGTCATGTTTATCTCTTTCTTCCTGCCTTTCTTCTTGTTTTATTTTAATCTTAGAGGCTAATCTTGTATAGTTGTCTTGGACAATTCAGAGAGCTGAAACCATATTGAATTACAGTGGAATGTGATGATGTGATAAATTCACCAGATTCTAAAGCAATATTTTGCTATGGATTAGGACAATTATGGGGATATTCTTTTATGCAAGTAAATTAAAATTATTGAGCTTTTTCAGGAGCTTGTCATCAAGAGAAGGGAAAATAATAAAATTATTAATAAAATACTAAAATAATGAAAAAGAAAAAATAAATTTATCTAAGTATAAAGTCCTTAAAACTCTATCTTTATAGGGCTAAGATGGAAACTAATCCAAAAACTTAATTTGGGTATAGAATCCTAGATACCCATCCATGTGTATAGCATTCAAATCCCATGAGCAAAGATTTGAAGTTTAATTCACCAGTGGTACAGAAAGATCACAAATGCATGATAATATTAAATTAAATATAAATAAATTTTAAAGAAGAGATACCAAATATGCTCTATAAAGCTGATCAATCAAGAATGTAATTTCCATATTTTTATTTTGATGGTGCTAAAAATGACTTAGTCTGGACAAAACCTCTAAAACAATTAGCTAAATGCTTTATTTCGTTAAAGTGGAACTTTTCATTATCCCACTTATGGTGTGTGGCCACATGCCATTTTTATAACAACAATAAAAAATTGAAGTTTTAGCTTTATAATTTATAAATTAAAAACTTTTCATATGATTTTGTGTTATAATATTGTGAAATATAAAAAATAAATTAAAAAACTGATAGAAATATTAATAAATATTAATTAAGTACTAGGAAATGGCATGTGGACACATGCTAATTAATGTCCCACTTTACTGAATAAGTTCCACTTTAACGAAATAAAGCATCTAAACAGTTTGATAGAGACAAGCAAAGGCTTTACCAACATAGATCACATCAACACCACAATCATCATGCCAAGATCTAGAATTGTTGCTTGTTTCTCCAGTTAAGCTCTACCATCTTCAAAAGATAAAAGTTAAATGAAACCATAAATTATTAAGGAAAACAAAGAGAAATAGATCAAGAGAGAGCTAGAAAGAAATATATGATTGATTATATGTGTTTTTTTTCTTAGGCAACTTAGCTAATGGTTAGTTCATGGTAGCATATCATCCATTGCCAAGTCATTTAAATCTATTGGATACATAATGCTAGTATATATAGTACACCTTACATAATATTACACATGCTTATGTCAATATAAAATTGCTATTGATATGCCATTGACATATGAGTACATAGAATGTTGATCTTTTGCTAACAAAAATAAAAACAAATGAATCTTTTTAGAAGCTTTTCCTTCCCCCTCCATGACTTTATATATGATATATTCCATCTTGTTAATTTTCTCCAATTATGGTTTTCATTTTGAAAGTAGACTCTTTGTACTTGTGGAGATTAGCATATTCCATTACATATATCCTAACTTCTCTTTGAGATGTCACTTAAGTCTATCTTTGTCACGAATGTGACTTCAGGTATCAAAAGTTACCTGTCAGCTAATCTTTTCAGATATTCTTTCCTTACTGCCATAACGGCAGGAGGTTGGTATTGCTATTATTAGTCTCCACATAAGCTAGTTGAGAAACTGGTTATCACATGTGCATTTAGACTGGAAGGGCACTAAGGAAAAAAATCCTAAATTGTCATTTGTCAAGCAGATTTGACACAGTGATGAGAAACTCATGATGTTGACTTGCACTTGCTAGTGTTGGGAACCCCCGTGATATTGAGCTTGGTCCCTCAATATTCGCTAAACGATTATTGCTTACCGTGTTTGCCAAACACCTTTGCTATCATGCCCTTTGTGTTAGTTTCCTTTTGGTCCCAAATGCTATTTATGGAAAGTGTCTAGATTCACTCATTTGGCACATCTACGGAATGTAGAGATTATCTTGAACACAATGGTGTTCGTCCTATGTCCAAATTCGCAATTTAAGGACATTCTATATTTAGTAAGTTTCGAGTTTGTCCCAGAGATTAACTCCTGATACTTGGGGTGAAAGCCCAAAGCATGTGTTCCTCAAGGGAAGGGGGGCTGGGGGATATGAGGGGTTCCAAATGTATAGTAGGGATAGTGGGTAGGTTGAGCATAGTTGACTAACCTGAGGCAATAATCTAGCTTTCGCTTGCGTGCCTGTCTTTGTTTTGCGTCTAACTTGGGTTTAAGCCTAAATTCTATACCATGTTAGTTGGTAGGGTACTCATATCCTTGCGTTAGACCATTAATATGCTAAAATAGCACCAGACTCTATTTAGCTCTGTTTTGTGTACTAATTCTGGCATTAAGATGCTAGATACTCTAGGATTGTTCCAAGTTGCTTCGTGCTCTTGTCCCTTCACTCCTTAGGCTGTTGGGAGTTACTCCGTGGTCCAGTTCCTTCACTCCAGCTTAGGAGTTTGGCACTATTCTTTTGTTCAGTGGCCCAAGGCCTTGAAACTCAAGTTCTGCACCACTGTCCTTTGGACACATGGCATGTGGCATGTGGCATGTGGCATATGACATGTGGCACATGGGGGGTTTAGGTTTCGCTTCTATGGTTATCTTATGGTAAATCACCATAGGATAAAAGGTAAAAATCACGTGCACTATATTTGGTATCAGAGGATGAGTCTCGGCAAGTACTATCCAATAAGATTGGGCAACTAGTCTCATTGTATATGCAGAGATGAAAACGATGATCCGAGTGGGTACACATTTGTGTGCGAAGGCTTCGCAATTGTTCCTTGGGTATGGATTGGTTACCTTTTTGTACCCTATTATGTGAGATTGCTCTTGGGCTCATAAAATGGACTGAGATGTTCTATTAGTATGAGTTTGCACTTGGGCTCGTGAGTGAGGCACATTAGCAACTCAAGGTTACACTTTGAGTTGGCAGGATTAATGTTAGCTTACTAGTGGTTCCATGAGTTGTTCCATGTATCATGGGTAAAAGTAAACCTTCCCTAGGTTTGCTATGAGTGGTAAATAGGTTGGTCCATAATTGTTTAGCACGGCACTAATGGATCCTTCTTAAGCATGATTATAAATGGATCAATTAAGATTGTAGGGATTAGCTTATTAGTTCAAGTAGTCATTGTTGTGCTTTCTCATAAACTTATCTTGGATTGGACTAAAGGCAGTGCAAAAGCAAGTTTGAGGTTTGGTCAAAGATGAAACCAAAAAGAGAGTCATCAAGGACGAAGGATCAAACATGTAAATCATCTTCTCTTTTTGGAGAGATGATTTGCAACGAGGTGTGACTCATTGCTCGTGTCCACATCATGCAATCAAGAGTCTCTACTTTAATGCATATTGGAAGTGATGGTCTTACAAGTGGTGAATCATGGGATGGATAGCAGTGAAGCACTAAACCATTTTGTCTAGGCTTGCTATTAAAGACTTAGGTTACAATGCTCAATTCTTTTCTAGGGAACCTTATTATTACTCCTTGAGTAACTTGGTGTTGGATTAGTTTTGAGTTTGGTCAAAAAAAGAGTTGCATGAGCTTATCCATATTATGAATAAAAGCTAATGGTGTTAGGTGTCATAAATCTCTATCAGTAGAATGTGGCATTTATGTTGTATTTTATCGAATTGAGTTGGCACTTGATACTTATATAAACCTTTATAGTAGTGATATGGGTGTTGCTTGTGGTGTTGCTCAATTGTTGATTAAGTCATTGTGATTTCTTATATCATATCCATATGATAATAAGCAATGTATTTGCGAAGTTGCTTCGTTAAACAATGATCAACTCCAAAGTGATTGATGGTGAAGTTAGCCTACTTGCACGTAGTAACATTATAGTAACTTTGAATGGATTCTTAATGATGATCCATTATGCTAAGCTTAAGTCAGTTCCTTATTTCCCATAAGGTGTTGGAAAAGGTTATAACATTCACTTGTTACAGCTTATTGGTTGATATATTAGCACTTGGAGTAGATTATTGGATAGAGAAGGTGTGTAGTTGAGGCATTGACATCGCTAGCACTTGTGTTAGTGGAAGTGGCATTGTTATTTCAAGTGATGAGAAATTTTTCCTAGAGCTTAATTTTCCATGTCATTTTTTCTTGTTAGTGTTTTGGCTTCACATTAGATCTTGAAGGCGATTGAAGAAAAGGTTTAGTGCAATATGGATATCCAAAGATATGGTCTTAATGACTAAACTTTAGATGTTCATTTTGCATTTTACGGATGTTAGTGTTAGATGTCGAAAATATGGGCAAGATGTTCGATGCTTAAATAAACTAGGGGTCATAAGAATTTATGTTGAGGTAAACCTATGTGAAGTTGTTGGTAGGAAGAAGTTTGTTGAGTTTTGAAAGTTTACATTTTTAGACTGAGAATCATTCTTTTTCTAGGATTAAAAAATTTCCACAAATTTTCTTAGACATTTTTAATGGCTGATCTGTTGATCACTTTGCTTGAAAACCATTCTATTTTCGTAAGTTAGTATAAACTAGTAAAGGGGTTAGAGTTGACTTCAGTTAGCTTAAACCTTAATAAGTAGTTTGTATGATGTAAACTGAAAGGGATGCTAACTTTTGGGGCTAAAACAATTGAGTTGAATAGAGTCTGAAGTTGGTGTAAAAAATTGGTTGTTACGCTTTTCTAGAAAAGTGACCCTTATACCTTTCTTCTGTAGCATTGTGCTTGGTGGTAGGTTTCACCTTACATTTCATTTACACTCTATGAGAGTAATGAGCTCTCACTAATCTTGACTTGGCCTTTTGCCTTGGCTAAGGATGGTGATGTCTAATTTAGTTGTATGAAGTTGAGATGTTGGTACCCTTACTATAGTTTATTTATGAGGAGGTTGTGTACCATATAAGTCCATCTCATGGTCTTCACTTTAGTTTCAACTAAGTGTTGATCATGCATAATTAGCCTTTTCAAGGCATGTTCAGAGCTATTGGTTAGATGTGTTAGTGCGCTTAGTGTGGTTAAGTTGAATTCAAGTGGTCATTTAGTTCGTGCTTGTCTATGAACTTTTATCTCGTATTTGGGACATTACATTCATATTGGACAAGTATATAACTTGATAACGTGAGTTTAATGTTTGGGTCTTGTGAAGGCAAGTTGAAGAGTGATTGTTAGTTGTTCTGCGACTAGTGATTGTTTGTTGACTTCGTCAAGGACTATTGACACTCACCTCACTCAATGAAGATTTATCAGTGGTGGGTTTGCTTTACCAAATGGTGTTGTGGAGGATCGTGTTATTAGACTTGCATGGTTTTCCATGTTGGCAAATCGATTCCTCTGTCGATATCATTTAGTTACGTTTAATCCGTGGTGTTAGATTCCATTGAGTCTTGGATATAGTGAATCACTCCTTGATAATGTGTTATCCATACCTAAATATTGTTGAAAGATTGGTCCCGGATACTAAGTATAGTATTTTCGACTTTGGTTAGCTTGGTTGCTAAAAAGTTTTAAGTAGTGATTCACTCTTGCTTTTTATTAGCTTTGTTATGGTGTTAGTGGCATTAAAGTGATGCTTTGTCATTGATATTGTTGATATTGAGATTCAAGTGAAATGAGATGTCTCTTTGTGGGATTGATATTGAATTTCATTAGTCTCGATATAAATAGTGTTGATGCTTGGGCTGTAGCTTTATATTATTAGTAGCTGTGTATTTGTTAGTTAGCAACTATATTGGCATTCAAACTAGCTGAATGGCAAATTGAATTAGTTGTGTTTTAGACGAGATTGTTTAGTAGGGGTTGAGCTTTAGCTTTTCCTTGAAAAATGATTTAATCATGGATTTTCCTATCTTCATGAGAGAAGAGTTAGTGATCAATATTGGAATGTTTGAATCCTTGTTGGATTTGAGTTGGAATATATTAATTATTAATGATTCTTTTTGTGTTTGTTATGAAGTGAGTTACGTGTTGTTATAGATGGATTCATGGAGGATCGATTAGATGATCATTTATTGAGCATAACTTCGTTGTGCTTAGCTTTTGGATTGATGTAGACATGCTCTTCATTAACTTTGCATTATAAAGTTTAATTTATGGATGTGTTGAGGAAGATATTAATGGTTATACCATGATTTCTTCTTTAGCATTGAAGTTAATTCATGTGAGACTTGTGATCACTGTTAAACAAAACTTGGCTATAGACTTCTTCAAACTTTTGGTTCTTTAAATTTTGTGCTCATTGTTCTATTTGTTAGAAGTTGTTGGCGAAGGCATTTTGGCTCATAATTTCGATGTTGAAGTTGGCTTTTGCATTTGGCAATCATTGATGATGATTGACTATCATCTTGGGATAGTTGATTATTCTCATTATAAGTTTTGTTTGATTATTGTTGATTTAGAATGATTTGCCGTTCTTCGGGATGATGAATTCTTTCTTCAACAATGATTATACATCTTTTTATTGATAGGATGATTAATGTTCTTTTATGATGGTTAGTTGTTCTCTTTGATGGCTATGCCTTTTTGTATTACCACATGTTCTTTGTGGTTCGCTCTAGATTGGTCTCTTGGGTTTGAGATATTAATAGGATGTTGCTAACATTTGTTTAAGCAACTTTGGTTCCTTAGTATTATTGACCAGAAACTATTTAGGTTGATTAGTGTGATAGTTGGCATGAATGAGTGTTTATTGGTCTTACCATATTCATTCTGTTTTATGGATTATTGCTCGAGTTAGATTTGAAAAATTTGGATGTTATTTCCTTCAGGTGATATATTCACAAGTATCTTGCTTGCTAGCCAATGATACTTTGTGTTCTTTGAGTTATCTTTGGTAAATTTTTTGGCATACTATCTACTATTTTCGATAGTTCTGTGTTATCATTGAGTTTTCTTAATGAGACACTTGCTATTGAATTTTGTTAGATAGTGAATCCTATGTTTTCTAATGATAGTGATCTTGGTGGTTCTTGTACTCTAATACTCGTTTATCGGATGATAACTTACTTGGAATACTCTGATAATTAAATCTCTAAAATATCATTGGCTATGACTTTGATATTATCCATCTATTGATCTCTTGAGTTTGGGCCAGTATAAGCAAATTGGCTTCGGCACTTCGTGTGTATGTTGAAATCTTTAGTCATGGGGTAGCTATTGTAGACTGGTCACATCACCCATCTTTTTATTGATGTTCCTTATTCCATTAAAAATGGTGTGACCATGTAAACAACTCTAACTTCTTATTTATAGTAGTTTATATAAACCTTATCGACAGGTTTGGTTTCTTTGCTTATGAGGGTTGGAGCCTCTGACTTTTCTCTCTATGTCTCTACGGGTAGGAGCGTATCACACTTTTGTAAGTTGGGTGACACCCAAAGGTGGTTAATTCCATTAGTCATTTCCTTGTCGATGACAGCTGAAAGGTGTTTGAGTTGGTAGCACATCCACGTTAGACAAAGAGGTTACTTCCTAACTCATTTAAGTTGGTGCATTTCTCACATAGTATGAATACCGTGATTTTTTTTTGGAGTTGTTTCCTAGGCAATATTCTAGACTTGAGGGTGCATCGATGAGGACGTAGATGTTCTCTAAGGGGGGGAAAGTGTCGTGAATGTGACTTTGGGGATTGAAAATTACCTGTCAGTTAGTCCTTTCGGATATACTTTCTTTATTGCCACGACGGCGAGAGGTCGGTATTGCTAGACCCTTTATTAGTTTCCACCTAAGCTAATTGAGAAATTGATCATCACATGTGCACTTAGACCGGAAGGGCACTAAGGAAGGAAATCCTAAGTTGTCATTTATCAAGTATTCTTGATACAGTGATGAGAAACTCATGATGTTAGCTTGCACTTGCTAGTGTTGGGAACCCCTGCAATATTGAGCTTGGTCTTTCAATATTCACTAGATGATAGCTTACCATGTTTGCCAAACACCCTTGCTATTATGCCCTTTGTGTTAGTCTCCTTTTAGTTCGAAATGCTATTTATGGATAAATAGATTCACTCATTTGGCATATTTACAGAATGTAGAGATTATCCTGAAAACAATCAAGTCAAGGTTTATCACCTTAATCATGGGGCAAATCTTTGGAATCGTGGTTGAATCTTGCCTTGAGGCAAGTTTTGATTGTGACAAGGACTGTATAGCACTAGAGTAGATGGCCATGGATGGTTCAATTGTAGCATTGGGTATAGAAAAAGTGTGGATGTTAAATACCTCCATTTTTGGTAGTGATGGATTGTCAAGGAGTTCAAGGGAGACAATAGCTAACTCTGGTGGAAAAGCACTCCACTTATGAGTAGCAGTAGGCTTAGGTTGTGAAGTAAGAGTAGAAACATTCTCCATCAAAGAACTAAAGAGCATTGTAAAGTTTTCTAGTGGTGATTTGTCACTAATTTGCATTGTCCCCTTCTAGTATGTCTTAGTATTCGCTTGGAGGTGTCAAAAGCATCTTAAGATGATAAGAGTGGTGAGAGAATGTGAGTTCACTTGCTGGGAGTCTACCACTATGAAATCCACTAACAATGAGATCCCTTGGATTGATATTGGCACTTAACAACATATGCCCGCAAGGATTATGGTATGATGCAAAGGTTTTGAGGATGATAGTGTGGATATGGAGCCTCGAAAACTTTGCCAATACCAAGGAAATAACATTACTCCTTAATCCCAAATAAAAGAGTGTTTCTATTATAACTGTATCTCATAAAGTGATTGATGCCATGAAAGCTCCTGGATCTTGTGATGCCACAATATCTATAATGTGAATCTCTTCACTAGAATGAAGAAGAGGTTGGCTTGAACATACAAGAGTTTTTAGCTATTGGCCAAATCCTGGGATCGAGTACAAAAGTTGGCTAAGTGAAAGGGTGAATGAATTATGCAATAATTATTGTATGCCTAGAGAAGATGTCATGTTGAGCTGAGAAGGTTCAACATTAACTATAGGGTATCTAACAAATGCCGACTTAAAGGGCAATGTAAAAAACTAAAAGGAATAATTTGAAAGATGATCCATAAAAGTTTAAATATAGAGAGAGAGGGCCCATGAACAAGAGTGCACCCCTTTTTTTAATTGGTTAAAGGTTTTAGGATACTTGGGGTTAAATGTCTTTGGGTTTGAATAGTATTGAGGTGGGTGACCTCTCAAGAAGTTTAAATTCAGGAGCTTACATTTGGTATCAAAGAGGTCTTGGGTTTGACTTTATTAGTTGACTTAAGGGAATCACACCACATATTAATTGACATTTGGCAGATCTAGTTTATTTCGGTTGGGCTCAACTTAAAGGGTAGGGTGTTAAAAGAGCGGGGCTCTCCTCGACTTTATTGGTTGGCTTAGGGGAATTCCACCACCATGTTAATTGACATCTACCAGGTTTAGTTTTCTTTGGCTAGGCTCAACCCAAGGGGTAGGGTGTCAAGAGAGCGGGGCTCTCGGGAGCTGTGACTCTCAGCTTTCGTTCATGAGGGTATGAACTTGCAAAGCTGTTGGCTAATACTTCTTCTGAGCTTGGGTCACAGTTGTGAGTGTCTCATTGGTGATATGTAATGGCTAGACTTGGGACTTGTTGAACAAGTAAGTCTTGGTCTCCATTGATATCTGGGGCTGTTAGTTGGTGCTTCTTCTGAGCTTAGGTCATAGTTATGTTGGTGATAGTGTTGATGTAGAGGCCTTGTTCGTCAATGGAGCAACCTTGATTGTGCAATGTTAGACTAGTAGCTGAGTGATAGTGGTGAAGCCCATAGCTTTCTACAAGAATCTTACAAAATCAAACCCAAGATGTCTCTAATGCCAAATGTAAACTCTTGAATTTGAACTATTCAAACCTAATGACACATAACCCTAAATATCCCAAGCCCTTTAACCAATTGAATAAAAGGATGGACTTTTATTTATGGGCCTTTTCCTTTTATATTTGAACCTTCATCTCTCAAATCATTCTCTTTAGTTGTTTATAGGATATCACAGACAAGAATGACCCAATATACACTATAGAACTTATCTAAGATCTATTTAGGGGATATTTAGAACTATAAGGTCAATAAAGAGGGTGTAATGTCTTGAATTTGGACTTCTTGAAAGGTCACCCAACCTAATACTATTTAAACCCAAAGATACTTAACCTGAATATCCCAAGACTTTTAACTGATTTGAAAAAAGGGTGCACTTTTTATTCATGGGTTTTTCCTCTATATTTAAACCTTTATAGATCATTTTTCGAGTTGTTCCCTTTGGTTGCTTACAATCCACCACACTCTTTTACAAGTTCACATCCTCATGAAAAGAAGTTGAGAGCCATAGTATAAGTGACTAAATTTTCCATTTTACTTTAGTCACTTAACCACACCCCCAACCATTTGGAGAAGTCTCACTTACAACCTCTATAAGTCATATTCCGGACTTGGGGCTTTCTAGCCCCA